>NC_061091.1:72187795-72205295 GCF_015104395.2 Macrobrachium nipponense | reverse complement strand
AGTGGTTTTGAGGAGTAACCCGCCCTTCGAGTTTCAAGACTAAGGCATCCCTTCCTGCAGTATGAAGTCAAGAAGCCATCTGGAGTTTCTACTGTCACCTTTTGAGAAGCCCTTGCTTCGAGCACTGATTTCGACAGCCCTGTTTCCCCATTTTACATATTGTCAAAGTTCCTCGCTGGACGAGCGGTTTTCGAGCTCTGCTGCCAATCCGGTGGTTCAAAGTTCAATTCCCTGCTCTGCCAACGCGGAATCAGAGGAATTTATTTCTGGTGATAGAAATTCATTTCTCTATATAGTGTGGTTCGGATCCCACAATAAACTGCAGGTCCCATTGCTAGGTAACCAATTGGTTCCTAGCCACGCAAAAATATCTAATCCTTCCGGCCAGCCCTAGAAGAGCTGTTAATCAGCTCAGTAGTCTGGTTAAACTAAGATATACTTAACTTTTACATATTGTCAGATTTAATTTTGTTATGTAAATAGGAGAAACCATTCTGCATTTATCTTTGTTAATAAGCTTGTAAATAAACTTCTGTTCTGTTTGAGTTTCTTTCTATATTCATACCTCAAGTTTTAACGGTTGGTGTTGAATCCTTTTGTTTATTATAATAAAGAATCTGAGCGGATCTCAGTCCGTAACAGTAGTCACAACAGAAATCAGAATCATGTAAAAATACAAATATATAAAAGGAGAGAAGTATGTGCATTGTTAAAGGCTTAACCATGAGGTAAGAGTAGGTCTCTCTCGCTCTCTCTTTCCGTCTTGTGCTTGAATATTTCAATACAAGTTACAGTACAGTACATACTATAATATCCTTTAATAAAATGTGCAAAAAACAACACAAAAAACTTTAACCAAGTTGAATGCCTTCCTATCCCTCTCCACCCCCCCCCCCCACCCCCCCCCCCTCCCCCAAACAACCACTCTGCATTTCCAACCCTCTCCCAGTCAGGGAAACTCCTTCCACCGCAACCACCTTCCAAGGACAACCTTTCCCCTAGATCAGTCTTTTCCTAAACAGCCTTACTCTGCCACTCCCCTCCTGTGGTACCCAAGGATTACAAATTTCCCACCCCTTCACCTTGGAACTTTCCTGGCCTCCCACACCCTAAAAACCCTTTCTCAGTCTGTTTATAACTTTAACAAGTTAAAAAATTTAATGCAACTCACATGATACACTAGATATGTGATATCACAATTTTTAAAAGTAAATTGTATTTTTCCTAACTATACAAACCTGAGGTCCTTTACAGAAAGAATTACTATTCAGCACCAGCTGGACCAGTCGTAAGATTTTAATAACAAAGGAGTAGTTCGGCAGTAAACTGCTTGTCCAATGGTCGGGAGTCCTGCCTGACTGGAGGTAAACATATCACTTTGCTTTAGGCTCAGGAACAGAATGAGGGGTGGCATGAGGTGGGACTATATGTAAAGGACCTCAGGTTTGTATAGTTAGGAAAAATACAATTTACTTTCAAAAATTGTGATTTGTTCCAACACGTTATACAAACCATCAGTCCTTTACATAAGGAAGACTCACTTATTGTGAGGATCTGAGTCGTGTGAGCAGACTGGTGTTTGCCCAACCTGGGTTCCCTACCTGGTCATAAGAGAAAAGGGGGAGAACCTAGCCTCTCTCCAACTGATAGGAGTGAGAACTGCAGGATCAGTGGCCAGACCTCTGGACCAATTCATGAGGGAGGCCAAACATACCTCTTATGAAAATAGTAAGCAAGAACTAAGTCCTAAGTAAGAAGCCAAATAGTATAGTATTGGGTTTGTCTCTTACTGGTGTCCACTTCTCCCCTTGCTAGGGAAGGGATGGATAAACGCTTCTATCCCTAATGAAAGAGATAGAATGGAGTTCGGTTATGTAGCCTACCTGCACCATCGTCCTGTCCAGCATGTGACGACTGCTACCTCTGCCCGCAGGGAGAGGGAAGAAAAGAGAAGGAAGAGGAACCAGTCACACTCTCATTGATTCTCCATTCATGCGATATCTAGAAGACGAGATGCAACCTTGTCCTGTTCAGGAGCTGGGTAAGCTACACAACTTCTTGAGCAGCCACCACAGGTCCCAGGAAAAAGTGTCCAAGGACCTATGGGCAATATTCCGAAGGTAGGAGGTGAAGGTGGTCTGGTTGGACCACACCCCAGCCTTCAACACCTGTGCGACTGACAAGTTCTAGTGAAATGCAAGGGTTGGACCAATGCCTCTAACTTTGTGGGGCTCTCGGACGAAAGGTACTGGTGTCAGCACTCCTCTCGGAGTCATACGCTTTCCTGATTACCTAACAAAGCCAGAAAGAAACAGCATTCTTGGACACTTCTTTTTTGGTAACCCCAGTGCTAACGAAGAGGCATCGACACTCAGGCCTGAGGTGTCAAGTTTTCTTCAGATAGCACTGTAGCACCCTCACAGGACAAAGTAGCATCTCTTCCGCATCATTACCAGTGAAGTCCTCAAGGGAGGGAATCGTGAAGCACTCTAACGCGGCAACAGGGACCAAAGGGTTCTGAGTCTTTGCTATAAAATCCGGGATGAAATTGAGCGTAACTGATCCCCATCCTCTTGATTGTTTGACATCCAAGGAAAGACCGTGAAGTTCTCCTACCCTCTTCGCCGATGCCAGGGCCAGCAGAAAGGCAGTCTTGAGGGTTAGATCCCTGTCTGACAACTCCCGGAGAGGCTCGTAGGGTCTACGAGTCAAACTCCTTAGGACAAGAGTCATATCCCACCCCGGGGACCTGAGTTTCCTGGGTGGGCAAGACCTCTTGAAGCTCCTCATTAGGAAAGTTATTTCCCTGGGGGAGGAAATATCAACTCCTCGCAGCTTAAGGACAAGGCCAGGACAGCTCTGTATCCTTTAACTGCAGAGACAGAGAGGAGCTTCTCTCTGCCTCTCTGTAAAGAAAGATGAGGACATCTGCTACCTGCTGAAGAGTGGCTCTGAGCAGAGAGAGATCCCGTCTACGACACCAACCACAGAAGATGGACCACTTTCCCTGGTATACTGCTGCAGAGGACTGTCTGAGGTATCCAGCTGTGTTTTGGAAAGGTTTAACTCACAAAAAAATGATGTTGCCATAGTTTTCTTACATATTCAAATTACAACACAAATCATGCTCAATAAAGGGATTTTGACGAAGGAAAAATCTATTTCTGGGCAACGACCTGTGTCGCCCTGTGAAATGGTTCCTTTGATACTATTACTTAGGAATAAATATTGCTATTCATCCTAGAGAAAAAAGAAACAATATAATGCCAAGATAAATGGCTCGGTCACCTCTAATAGAAGTGTCGGTATAGTAAGGAGCGAGTGGAATCACTACCAGAGGTCCCTTGCCATTTAGCTTCTTCCTTCGACAAAACCCCGAACTACGGAGGAGCCGTGCTACAGCTCCCGGTCTACTACTACCGTGAGCGCCTCCGACGCCTGTGACGTCATTCCTGAAGATAGCCTCCAAGCTTGGGGTAAGCTGGGTGAGGACAATCTAACTACAGGGTGGGGTTTCACAGGGCGACACAGGTCGTTGCCCAGAAATAAATTTTTCCTTCGTCAAAATCCCTTTTCTGGGCCTAACCTGTGTCGCCCTGTGAAATAGTACCAGAGAATGCTAAAACACCAAGCTTGAGGGACAGTACAGATAAATAAGAAGGTAAAGTTAAACACTTGTAAGGTTAATAGTATAATGATCAACTAAAATTACAGTCTTACAATATGATAAAGTATAAGCCCTAAAAAATGGGTTATAACTTAAAATTAGTTAGCCTAACAACAAGCAATAAAAATACAGGTTAGGCAAAAGACAGGGTTATAAGTTGATATATACAAAATAATGGAACTGAATCCAACTAGAATGATGAACAAATAGCAAAACTCAAGATAACCCAACACATAGAGGCGACTAAACTAAGTAAGGGTGCAATGGGGCAGGTAGAAGGGAAGGCTACAAGAAGTTTTAGGAAATATTAAGAATCAGGAGAAACTGTGTTTCCAGCTGCCACTGCTGGAAATTTGAGGGCTTCTAAGGGTTTTAGGTAGTGCCGTTTGAAAACTGTCGGAGATTTCCAGCCTGTATATTTCTTAAGATCGTCAATATTCATGTGTTGGAAATAATTAATAGATGTGGCCACCGCCCTAACATCGTGGGCCCGAGGAAAGGACTCTGGGTTGGCCTGTTTAATGAAGTATAAAATTTGTTGCCTGATCCCTTTTAGGGATAATGTACCACCTTCTTTCCTAATGAACAACGGGCCTGAAGATTTCAGAGTTGTTCTACTTAGGTAGGCTCTTAATGAGTTGACAGGACAAAGGGAAATGTCTTGAGGTAGTGGTAGGATTTTCCACGAGGACCATCTGTCCTGTGGATCTTATTTTTGGCTAGAAAGTGGTGATCTGGGGATAAGAGGACTTCCCCTGAGGGGAGGAACTCAATGTGACCTGGTTCTCTTGATAAGGCTGACAGTTCTGATATTCTAGCTCTGGAGGCTAAACTTAATAAAAATAGGGTTTTCCTCAGGAGGGATATGTAATTGCAAGAGTCATTGTTAATGTCCAAGGCCAGTTTGAGGACATCATTTAAGAACCAAGAGACTGATTTAGGTCTCGTTGATGGTTTTAATCTAGCACAAGCTTTTGGTATGGACGTAAAGTACGAATCCGTAAGATCTATGCTAAAACCAAATGGAGATCTTTTTAAGAGCTGATTTGGTCGTAGTGATAGTGCTTGCTGCTAAACCTTTCTCAAACAATGATCTGAAGAAAGTTATGGCTAGGTTCGTTGTCATAACTTGAGAATTTGACATCTTAAGGAACTTAGTTTCTTGACAGATGAATCATATTGCCGGAGAGTAGATTCTCTTTTATCTGATTCCAAGAATGAAATATTCTGGGGATCAATTTCTGCATTCCTCATAGCTGTGAATTTCAGAAAATCCATAAAGTTAGGGTTTTCTGAATTCTTGAGGAAGCGGACACAGTCTGAGTTTGCACTAACTGGGTTAGTTTGGGGTTGGGAATCCGTAGGGGTCGGAGTCTCAACTCTAGGAGTAGAGGGAACCAATTGCTCTTGGGCCAGTTGGGAGCTACTAGAGCTACTTGGCCTTTGAATGTTCTGAGTTTGTCTAAAACTTTCATGAGAAGGTTCACCGGAGGGAAGAGGTAAATATTCTTTTCTTCCATTTGTTCCAATCGAGGATCATTGCATCCGTAGCGTATGCTAGAGGATCGAGGTTGGGTGCCACGTAACAAGGGAGTTTGTGGTTTGACTCCGTGGCGAAGAGGTCTACTTGAAGTCCGGGGACTTGTAGACTGATCCAATTGAATGAACTCCTGTCTAGTGTCCACTCCGATTCCAACGGAACGGAGCGAGATAGAGCGTCTGCTACTACGTTCTTGACTCCTGCCAGGATGAGTGGCTGACAGGTGCCATTTGTTTTTGTTTGCCAGAGAGAAGATGGCTATCATGACGTGGTTCAAGTGGCTTGACTTGGATCCGCCCTGTTGATGCAGTGTATACTAACTACTGCACTGTCCAGAACTAGTTTGAAATGTGAGTTCTTGGGCGGACGGAGTCGTTTCAGTGTGAGAAATACTGCCTTGGCCTCCAGTACATTGATATGTAGCTGGCAGAATGTCAACGACCAAGTTCCTTGAACTTTTTCGTGCTGGGAGTATCCTCCCCACCCTGTTAGTGAGGCGTCTGTGTGGATCACTAATGATGGAGGAGGGAACTGAAGAGGAATTGCTTTTGAAAGATTCTTTGTCTCCGTCCAGGGGACGGAGACGTTTTCGTAAGATCGCCGGGATAGAGGCTAGTTTGTCCCGTGATCTGCAATTCGCTCTTGAGCGCCATACTCTGTTATATCTTTGAGTTTGGCTCTGAGCAGGACGTCTGTGACTGATGCAAACTGGAGTGAGCCCAGGATCCTCTCCTGGCACCTCCGGGATGTTTGTTGTTGTTTGAGAAATTGTTTTGTAGCTCTTGCAATTTCTTTCCTTTTCAACAACGGAATTGATAGTGCTCGCGATTGCAAATCCCACTGAAGGCCTAACCACTGGAATCGAGATTCTGGTGTTAGTCTGGACTTGGTTTTGTTTATCTGGAAACCTAAATGTTCCAGGAATTTGATCACTTTCGACCGTGCTTCTTGCATTCTTTGGGGTTCTTTGCCCAAAATAAGCCAATCGTCCAGATAAGCCACTAACATTATCCCTGTTTCCTTAGCTCTTGCACTACTGCTTCCGCCAATTTGGTGAAGATCCTGGGGGCTATGTTGAGCCTGAATGGCATTACTTTGAAGGAGTAGGATCTGTTGCCTAGTTTGAAGCCTAGGAACGGACGGAAGTGTCTGGCTATGGGAACATGATAGTAGGCATCTGTAAGATCTATAGAGGTTGTGACGGCCCCACGGGGAAGTAAGGTCCGTACCTGCGAAACGGTCAGCATCCTGAACTTGTCGCAATGAATGTATAAGTTCAGATGGGACAAGTCTAAGATGATTCTTCGGTTTTCCGAGTCTTTCTTTGGCACGCTGAACAAGCGTCCTTGAAATTTTAAATTGTTGACTCTTGAGACTACTCCTTTGAGAAGGAGGTCTTGGGTATACTCTACCAATTCCGTTGTTGGTGCTTGATAGAATCTGTTGTTTGGAGGAGGGCCCTCTAGCCAACTCCAACCTAGGCCTTTTGTCACTATACTTTGAGCCCAAGGGCTGAACCCCCACTGCTGGCGGAAGAGGTACAGCCTCCCTCCTACCTTGGGACTCTCACTGCTGGTTTGCCGAGGGGTGGCCACCTCTTGCCTCCTCGGAAAACCCCTTCCTCTGTTTGCAGCCCTGCGGACCCTCTGAATCGAGAGGCACCTCTTGCTCTGCTACCTCTCGCAAACCTATTGAAGGCCTGAAAGTTCTGGCTTTCATAGTTGGAGTTATAAGCTGGCGAGACAGCAAAGGAAGTAGAGGGTTGGGGTTGCTGGGACTGAGGGGTCAGGACAAGGTATTGTTGCTGACCCTTCGACGATGGTTGTCCTTGTGATGTTGGGACTGCCTGAACCAACGTCTGCTGAGAAGGCTGGAAGGGAGAGAACTTCCTTGGTTTCTTCTTGATCCTTTGGTTAGGACCAGAAGATTCCTGCCTCCGCTTTGCTACTAGTCCCCACCTGACTTTGAGGCACTGGTTGATCTTTGAAGCCTCATGAAGGACTTCTGCCACCACTGGTGCTGGGAAGAGGTCCGTTCCCCAAATTGAGGAAGCAATCAGCTTGTTCGGTTCATGGCGGATAATAGCTTCCGCCAGAACGTGCTTCCTACAATTCCTCCTGGCTATGAGGAAGTCGTAAAGGTCACACTGCATGGTGTGCAGCAGACCTTTAGCCAAAACTTTAAACAACGGCTCTTGTTGGTATACAAGAGCCGTCATCTCCGCCATAGTCATGGAGGAAAGGGATCTTGCGAGCCTAGTCCGGGCGTCGTACTCCGTCTGGATGAGGGAGTCCGACAACCTGGGAAGCCTCTCACTAAAGAGAGTGGTGGCACAGTCCGCCTTGAGTTTTCCTACTGAGAAAGTAGGAACTGCCCCCTCGAAGTACGTCTCGGAGCCTGGGACTAGGAGAGAGGTGGGTTCCATCTCTCGTAGTTGAGGCAGGGGCTCTTCTTTCAGGGCGGCCTGAAAGGTTGCTTCCACTACCTTAAGGGTCAGTGGTAGCGGAGTCCCTTCTACCGGAGTGAAAATGGTGAAGGGACTTCTAAAGGCTGTGATGCGGGTATTTTCACACCCCCATTCCTCCAGACTTCATTAGAGTCTGCTGTGCCTGTTCCCTCAGAAGGATCACTGTTTCCTTGGGAACTTTGTCTTCTCTCATCATTGCTGCTTCCGTTAGCCGGACGTAGCCAATGAATGGTGGTTGAAGGTCCCTGGGGTGGAACTCGAAGTCCTCACGCCTTTGAGTTCCTATGCCTTCGATGGTCAACATTCCGTTGACAAACGGGGCATACGAAGCAATCCTCCAAGGGTTAGCCGCCTTGAATTCTGGCAGTTGGCTGGAATCTGGCATTGGAAGAGGAGAAGGTGGCACAGCTAGAGGAGAACCTGCCGCGATCGAGGTTTGAATCCCGGCGATGGCATTCTCCTGAGCAGCCAACCGTTCCGCCAGCGATTGGATCGACTGGCCGGAAGACGTAACAGAACTGGAGAGCTGGGAGAGCACCGAGCCGACCTTGTTGTCAACCAAGGCCCCTACGATCACTCCCACCTGCTCCAGAATGTTTGCCGAAAAGGATTCGGGATCAAAAGGAGGGACTTGAGCCCGATCCTTACAGGATTTACGTTTGGGGGACCTCGACGCAGACGAAGAGACCGCCCTTGACCTAACTGTTCCAGTGTGGTGAGCCGGAGTTACAGTGTCTGCTAAGATGACCGATTTCTTGGGGAGAGACTTTTTAAGTTTCTCCTCGGTCGACTTAGCCTTGGGGATCACTGAAGCAACCTTAGGACGGACAGACCGCTGGTCTTCAGTGAAGCCCCGGAAAGAAGTGGAAGAAGAAGGATCAGTGGAAGGTGATGGAGAAAGGGAACTCAGGAAAGGGCCCTGAGAACCCACAGGAACTGCCCCTACTACACCCTTACCTGTACCCATGGAGTCTATAGCCATGGGTTCGACGTCGAGGTTCATTGCCGCGATGTCTTCGGCTACGTCTTCTGGGAAATTCCCATCCTGAAGGTAGATCATGACCTGGAGGTCGGCCAGTAAAGGGGCGGCCGCTATCGGGTCCACCACTGATCCTTTCTTGGCTCCGGGGAATACCAGGGCCGCCATGTCCTGGGTAAGAATGTAGGGGCGGCCCTTCGAATTCCGGCCAAATCCCCCTACCCATGCTTTGAGAGTAGACAAAGCCTTCTTCTTCTCCTCGTCAGACCCCTGTAAGAAAGGTCTAGAGTTAGGGAGAGGATAGGGGAGGAATGTCTGTTATGTTGAGACCATATGAATATGTGTCCCATATGTGAAAGGTATATAATAATAACAAGTATGCCAGGTGATGAATGAATGAAGAAAGTGCTAAGAAAACTTACTACTAGTGAGGCATCACCTACTAGCAAGTAGCAAGTTTGGCAGGCTTCGTGGTGCCAAACTATAAAATCCTCCACCTTCACTGCACATCCTGCATGAGAGCGGCATACTATATGGCCGCACGGGTCTTGGAAGACGGCACTGCACCCAATCTCCTGGCAGCACAACATCTGTAAGTCAAAGGATACATGAGTACCAATGACAACCTCCGGTGGTATAATATGCAAAATATCCGTGGGTGCCGGAGTAGGACCGACAGATAGAGTTCTACGTATAAGTGGCATGCAAAAGAATGCCGGAGTAGGCTCTAAAGCTCGCTCCGTATGAATAATACGTACAAAAGTTACGAGGGGGGAAGAAAATCTCTGCCTCCGCCTAGGCTCACTTGTTATGGGTAAAATAAACTCCGTAGGGCCCGGAGTTAATAATATTGAGTGAGCAATGTCAAACATCTAACGAAGCAAGGGATAGGGCAAGAGGCAGAAAATAAAAAAAACCCCGGAGTAAAGCAAAAGGTTCTAAAATAAAATAAAATAAAATAAAAGAAAAACCCCATTATATCAGTAAGTGCTCGTGTGAACTATCCTAAATGGATAGGCACCCAGTGGTCCCCTCCCCCCTCTCTATGATCGGTAGCGGCGGATAGACACCTGCCGGACTGAACTGGGGGGGAAAGGGTAGGAAGTACGTTGGGGTAGGGGAACCCTCCCCCTGAGCGGCCAGTTAAGGACGGAGAAGTAGGGGGAGAAGGTCCCGAGCCCCCGAGATACATGACGAGTGAGAACACCAGTAGGGGAGAGCTCCCCACTAGCCCCATGAGTCACCCCCTCTCATGCAGACTCGGACACTAGCTGTGAGAAACGAGTCATCACCCATCGACGTGGATGGCAATGTATGGAGGGGGGATTGGAAACATAATGATCAATTTATAGATAAAAAATGTCTTATTTGTTTTTTTCCAGCCTGGTTCTCGTCAACTAATGCATGATAGTGGTTGTGTTCACAGTTAGAGTGAAGGATCTTCTTCATCTTCTTCAATCCCTAAGGGTGCTTGGTTGACATTACTGCACACCTCCTCATCGGCACCACACAAACACATCTCAGAGCAGTTAAGACCCTGTGACCGAAAAGAGCAGTGTGATGGGCAGCTGGTTGTCTTGCACCCACATTTAATGAGGTGTGTGACTGTTGCTGGAGCTGGAGGCTCCTTTGATGGTACTGCTATGAGCTTATCCCCATCTTTCTTCCACCCATAGGCTGTTGCTTGTGGTAGCTGAAGGTGAGAAGTATCACACTGATGCAACACCATGGCCTGGTAATGTGCTAGGGCAATAGCTTCATGTAATGCTCCTTATGTCGGAGGTAATTTTTCAGCTTCCAATTGTTTCTTGGTGAAAAGCTTCCATCTGAGATCACCAACATCCACCAAAAGTGCTACCAGGCTCATACAGCTGGCAAACAAATGTCTCGATGGCTCGTTCAGTATTGACGTCCAGCTCCTCGGACCTCCCTAAGGCAGCAAAGGCAGATACCATTTCCATGGAGCATCTACTAAGTGCTTGCCAACAGGTCAACTTCCCCTTGCCTGCAAATCTACCTGTAATGTCACCTCCAGAGAAGGCGTGAAATTCAGGTAAGGCTTCGGTCTTTGCAGCATCAAGCGCATTCACTATTGGTTCTAGTGAGATTATCCACTTTTTGTTCCCCACACCAGTGACAAAGTATGTGTTCCTACAGAGCCGATGGTAACAGTGGGTTCAAGGACAAACACATCAGTATCAGGTGATTGAATGTAGAGTTCAGTTGCTCCCCTTCAAACAGCATCCAGACTGTGCAGAATAATTCTTGTGTCAGCTTCTTCATTGGGAGCTGTGGAGAGGTGAACATCTATGGAGTTTGAGAGGACCTCCTTTCGTGAAGTCCCTA
Source organism: Macrobrachium nipponense (assembly GCF_015104395.2). NCBI lineage: Eukaryota > Metazoa > Arthropoda > Malacostraca > Decapoda > Palaemonidae > Macrobrachium > Macrobrachium nipponense. The sequence goes on along the minus strand of NC_061091.1, from coordinate 72,194,296 downwards.
TGAAGACCTTGGGCTTACCCTCAAAGTGCTGGAGAGCTTTCTTTGTAAGATAAACTGTCAGTTCATCTTTAGTTGCAGTACTGGGCTAGAACTGCTTTGCTGACACCTTGCCAGTTGGTGTATTGTCTGTGACATGAAAAGCAATTGCTGGTTTACTTCCCTGTCGTCTTTCTCTTGTGGCCTCTATCAGTGACGTAGGAAGATCATAACGGTCAAAGACTAAATGGAGCTCATCATAATCTCTGCATTTGCTGTCTATTGTTGTTATGAAGTGGTCAGCCCATTGAGCACAGGTCTTGACTGAAGGTGGTTTCCCCATTTCCTGAACAATTGCCATTCCATCAATTACAGTTGCCTTTCTTGGTGTCAAGGGAATTGTATTGTTGGTGATATTCTATTCTTGCCGATCAACACTAATTTTTCTTGGCAGGTCCTCAAGTACAGTCATCAGCTTACTTTTGTCAGTGCGTGGTAGAGTTCACCACTCACTGTGAACAATGCTCGAGGTAGAGACATCAACTCATGCTGACCAACACATTCCTAGAGATTTATTTCAGGTCGTGAGTGTGCAACAATTAACATACGGACAAAAAGTGATCCGTTATCCTTGAGCTCCACTATCTGATCAGCTACTGTGTGCTACACAGACTTCCTTGCAATTTTCCAAGTCTCCAACTGCACCTTCTTCATTCTGGCCCAGATACTGACCTTGATTGTCTTGACTCGTTCCTCAACAAAGTTGGCATACTGGTGCTGCCCAATATCTTCTTGGTTGCACACATCTTCTTGCACCTCTTGTGATGATGTTGGGCAAGTCTTCACCTTCATACTTCATAGGATGGTTGTATATGTACACCATTGGATTCAAGTATATCAGAGTAGGCAGACTTAAGGTCTGTCATAGTGAGAACTTCTCCAGCCTGGAGTATGTTGCAAACTAAGCTGACAAACTCAATTTCTGAGGCTACTTTGCCAACATTAGCTTCTTGCTGTGCATGCACTTTCTCTTCACTGCTGCTGTTTGCACCACATTGGACATTCTTAACCCAGCATGAGAGATGGTACTTGACATCAATAGCACGAGCATCATCCTCAGTGATGGCAGAACTTAGCTGCACCTTCCAATATTTATATATGATAATGATATTTTTTAAATTTCTGATGGTTGCATACTAAACTTCAGGCAATGACAAAAAAAGGCGCCAAAATTGAACTCTTAATCTTCAAAACTAAGTGTGCTGTGATTTTTTTAACGAAAAAAAATTTTCCGCTTCGGCGCTCGCTCGCGAACGCCGCTGGCAAACGGGAGATGATTTTTAAAATACCGCTTCGGCGTTTAAGGGTTGATACCATGCATTGGGTTAAAATTACCTTTCTGCTTTGGCACTGTGCTAAGGGTACATATAAAGGTCCAGAGAAAAAATGGCAACATAATTTTTCCACTTCCTGATATAGCTAAGAATGCATTCCTCATAGTTGCAAAAAATTAACATGCAAAACCAAAGAGAATCCCAATCTGTTACATTGGCCCCCACACTAATTGCTGCTCGGCGAGAAAAGCCTCTCGTTCGCAGAAGATGGTGGATAACCGCCAGCCATGAAGACACAGGGAATGTACTTCCTGGTGGTACCGTTCTACATGCGGTTGACACAGCAGGTTGTGCCATGAAGGAATCTCTTGCGGTGCTTCTGAGAGAAGAGTCAGCAGGTCTGGATACCAAATGGCCTAAGGCCATTTGGGTGCAACCAGAATCATCCGAACAGTGCTGGTGACCAGCACCCTGCTGACCACCTTGCAAATCAGGCAGAATGGGGAAAAGGTTCAGAAAAAGAGGTTGGCCCATGGGTGTTGGAACGCATCCTCTGCAGCTGCTCATGGGTCCGGCACAACTGAGTGGAAAACCTCATGTTTTCTGTTGTGCCCGATGGCGAACAGATCCACTACTTGACATCCCCACAGGTCAAAGAGCCTTTCCGCCACGTTGGCGGGTAAAGAGGACCATTCGGTCCCAATCACCTGATTCTGGTGGCTGAGCTTGTCTGCCACTACATTTGTCTTGCCTGGAATGTATCTGGCTGACAGCTCTACCGAGTGAGCTACGGCCCACTTGTACACCTGCATCGTCAACTGGTGCAACGGGAGGGACACTAGGCCCCCGTTTGTTGACGTATGCCACTACTGTGGTGTTGTCGCTCATCAATACCACTGAGTGTCCCATCAGTCGTTCCCGGAACTCGTGAAGCGTGAGAAACGCAGCCTTGAGTTCCAGGAAGTTGATGTGAAGGTGCCTGTCGTGATGGTTCCACACTCCTGCAACCAGCAACTCTTCCAGGTGTGCGCCCCAACCCTCGGTCGATGCGTCTGAGAACGGAACCATCTCCGTGAGAGGAACCAGGAAGGACTGTGGATCTCTTGCCTGTGACCAACACTCCTTTAGCCTCCATTGAAGAGACCACAGGTGAAGACGCCCGTGAAGGACTAACTTCTCTAGTGATGACAGGTGACTGATCACGGCTTGCCACTGCTGAGCTGACTGTTCCTGTCGTGACAGGAACCGTTTGGCTGCCTCCTGAACATGCTGATCCGTGAGTCTGCGGGGGAAGACTCGTGCTGCTACTGTATCGATCAGCATGCCCAGGTACTTTATCCTCTGCTTGGGTTCGAGATCTGACTTCTCGACATTTACCACGATCCCCAGATCACAGCATAAGTCAGGAGTTGATCTCTGTCCTGTAGCAACTGTGAGCAGGAGCTCGCCAAAGACCACAGCCAATCGTCGAGATACCTCAGAAGATGTATCCCGACAAATGGGCCCAAGCGACACCAGATAGAACACCTGTGGGGCAGTTGAGACCGAAACAAAGTGCCTGAATTGGTACGCTGTCCATCGAGGATAAAGCAGAGGTACTTCCCTGGAGGACTGGTGGATAGGTATTTGAAAAATACACATCCTCAGGTCCACTGAAAGCGGAAATCATTCTCCCTGATAGTCGAGTACTGAGGCCGTGTCGTTTTCATCATGAACAAAAATGTAGAATGAAACGGTTCAAGGGGAGAGATATCTATCACCAGTCATCCAGCCCCCTGTAAGACTTTTCCACAAAGAAAAGTCAGCTGTAGAACCCCGATGACTGATCTTGCACGATCTTCCCACAGCTCCTTTGTTTCAACAAAATGGTCTTTACTTCTTGTGTCAGTGCTACGTCCCTGGCAGAAAACGGGGACGTAGGTTTGAAGGTGGACCGGGTGTGAGGTGAGGTGGCCTCGATTCAAAAGGGCAGTAGGTACCCCTCCCGAAGGACATCCACTACCCAGGCCTCAGCTCCGTAGCACGCAAAGTTTGCCCAGGGCTCGCCAGGCAACCCCCCCACTTTCGGCAGCATTGAGGGGGGCACGCCGGGTCCCCTAGCGTTTTCCTCTCTTCCCCTTCCGCTTAGCCTCCTTTCCCGCGAGAGGAGGAGGCTTGAGAGGGAGGGCTGACGCTCACTTCTCGATGAGAAAGAGGAAGGCGGGTGGGTCTTCCCCCTGCTACCCTCGACGGTGCTGACATCGTGGGAGCGGAGGAAGCGCTAGCTAAGCTCCGATGCTTACCCGCATTGAAAACGAGACTGCCAGAAAGTCTTGCGTAAACTGCCTAGTGTACTCAGCGGTTGCTGTCCTCAGCTCTCCGCTTTTCCACCGCCCGCATCCACATCTCTCTGGGAAAAGAGAGAGGAGGAACCCAGCAACGGGTCTGTTGCATAGACCAATGTCACCTCTCAATCGGCAGCTCTGGTTATGTAAAGTCAAGACTGCGTCCCGTCTCTCAAAAACCAGGTTTGGCCCACAATGTTTGGCAGTCTGGTGGGCAAGGTAGGAGATGGCCCTACCTCCAGACTGGCAGAGTATCCTGAAGACAGTCCTCCGGGAACGATAGCTTCCAAGGAAGCTGCAACTCTTAATACCGTGAGAGACCACAGATCCAAGCCAGGAGACGGCCTGGAAAGCTGCCATGGCAGTGGCTTTGAGGGCCAATGCTCTTTGCTGCAAGAACCAGAGGTTCTCAGACAGCAGGTGACGAAGAGGCACTCCCGGAGTTAGACGAGCTAGCTCAGAGTCAACCTGCTTGGTCGGCAACGGGTCTACTGAAGGCACGTAGAAGCGCTGCTGATGAGGAGAGGAGGGGGGAAGCAGCTTGTCGACCTGCTGGCCCCTGAGTGAAGCCTCTGTCCGGAGACAAGGGCATTCACCTTGGTCAAAACACACACCATCGGCCAAGGAAGATGGGTAGTCCCCCACCTTCACTCCTGGTTCCTTCTTAGGACCCCAGAACGACTCCAACCTCGATGGAGGGGTCAGAGGGAGCAACCACGATCCTTCCCCAGAAGGTCATTGTGCTGACGAATCAGCTCAATGACCTCTTCAAAGGACCTCTGCATCACGGGGGTGATCGCGTCCTGAGGAGATGGACCGTCAGATCCATACAGGTCGATAACTTCCCAAGACACTCTTCCTTCAGGAGGAAGAACCTTGCCAGACCCCTTGTGGTCTCCTCCAACCACTTGAGCGTACGATCTGTTTGGTCATAAGACTGAACCAGGCTTGTAGGCTCTCGTGGCCGGACTATAAGGAGTGCACTCCTTACAGACACTCCTGTTCGTCTCGCTCCTGCTGGTATAGCCTGAGGAGGTTGAAGTGACAGGTGAGGAAAACCTGACGCTCCTACCCTGCCTACCAGCAGAGCCGGCAGGCTGGGAGGACTACAGGCGATTGCCAACCCGCAGTGGCGATCGAGCTGCAGGTCTGGACAAGCGGTCTCCATGCGGAGAAACGCTGGACCGAGGACGGTAGTGTAGGTCTCATGCGTCAGGGGAGCTGCTACCAGTCGTGCGAGCCGTCGGGTTCCGGTAGGAGCGACGGTTGGGTAACTGGTAGCGTCCGCTAACGCAGTGAGAGCGAGCACTGTCCTAACGACGCGCCACGGTCCCCAGAAGCAGCCGAGGCTGGTCCTGGTGACCGGGGAGACCTCTTGCGAGCCTCGATAAATGAGCGGTTTGGTGGGACCGTTACATCAACCCGGGAACCGGACGATTGCTGCGTGAGGGATCACCAGTCCTGCGAGAGTCACTTGAGCGACTCTTACCATCCTTCCGCTCTGTGCCTAGATCCTGATGGTGAGCGTACTCAGTGGTCTGGTTCCTGCCTGCATGATCACCAGTAGGTGACCGTACACTCGGAGGCAGAAGATGACGACGAAGATGAAGACGAAGAAGACGACGGCACCTTCCTCTTCTTCTTGGACTTCTTCGCCAACTTCCTCAGGACAGCAGACAAGTCCCATTCAGGCTGGAGCTGGGACAGTTGCAGTGGCAACGGGGCCCAACTCCACCTGGCCGGAAGGACCTGAGGGAGCAACAGCACTTCAACAGGCAGGATCAGGGGCAGCAGGTATGGCGATGGCAACAGGAGGGCGATCCAAGGGCGAGCTCTTCAGACACGTGAAGTCAGGGGGAGGTGAAACGGCACATACGGCAATGGAGCTTGTACCGCAGCCGAGGGGGTAACCGTGGTCACGTGCTGAGTATACACCAGGTGAGGAGCAGCAGCATAACCTGGTGTCGACACAGTCATAATCGTCCTCGTCTCCACCCCGTGAGTGAATGGGGCTGCAGCAAGATGATGGATGAGCCCCTGAATACTCGTTGTGCCTGGATGGCTCAGCGAGCGCCACACCTGCTGAAGATCCCCACCAGCAGTGGCAGGCACACTTGAGGAAACAACAGTCGGGTTAAGGGGGGGAGGGTTCCTGTTCGCTCAGCAGGGAAGGATCCCACCCTGAGCGGCCAGAAGACCCCGAGTACAACTCCCAGTCGGGGTGTCGTCCTCCTTACTCTACACTCGACAGATCGAGTGAAGGAGGAGGGAGACACGTTCCCCGAAGGGGAGAGAGCCATACGCGGGAGCTGACGAGGAGGGAGAAAAGATGATGATGTATCAGTCACCAGAGGTGTCAAGGGAGAGCTTTACGACGACACCTTGGCGGCCCTACGTGGCTTCTTCCTCTTCTCGTACAGCTCCCACTGCTCCTCTGACCAAGAGACAAACATCACAGGTTAAGGACTGAGAGCATTCACGCCCTCAGCACCTAGTACACAATGGATGAGAGTCCACGACATCACTGGACCTGAAGGCCCCACACTTACGGCCTCCCACTCCAGGGCACACTCTCCGGTTGGATGGGGGGGGGCGAGGGCTTCTCAGATTCATGGGACTGCGTGTTCAATCCAGCCATGCAATTCCACAAATAATAAACAAATAACAATAAGAGTACTTATAGTCACTTCACACTAGTATTCTAAGAAACAGGCTGAAAAGTAAGTAGGCTTGAAACAATCTCACGACAGAGGCGGACAGAGAGGCAAGCACACGTCTTCACCAATGGCGGTCAAAAGCAAAGTGGTATGTTTACCTCAGTGGTATGTTTACCTCCGGTCGGGCGGGGCTCCCGACCATCGGACAAG
>NC_061091.1:72171556-72187295 GCF_015104395.2 Macrobrachium nipponense | reverse complement strand
AGACTGACCGACCTCCTCTTGCAAGATTTTGGGGAGTCTCTTTCGGCCGTTGCTCCTCCGTCACCTCCGTCCTTATTTTCAACGACCAATACGGCTAAGAAGTCTTCAGTCGTTAAGATGAAACCGACAGTGTCGATGAAGAAGGCTCTCAGAACTTCGACGATTGGTTGGTCTCGAAGGAGGAGGAAAGGGAAGACCGTATTTTCTTTTCCCCCGTCCAAACTTACGGGAAAGATGGGGTTCTGGTACGAGTCAGGAGAGCCCTTGGGTCTGACTCTTCCCTCTCCGGCAGACTCGGGACTTCTCTTCGTTGTTGATTGCGACGTCGCTCGGCGCTTAATTCTGCGAAGACGACGTGGGGTATGAGCGAGTTAGATCACCTTCTAAGGGAATGTTCCGGGTCTTAGAAATTTTTAACTTTCTTGACTGGACCCTTGGAGTCATGGCTAAGAGGACTCAAGATCAAGACTCTCTTTCACTGAAGACCTTCACTCGGTGCTGTCTTGTATGGGACAGCAGTGAGAGACGGATCCGGGGAGATAGCTTCCCTTTTTTGGCGCAGGAGTAGTAAAGAAAAGGGCGGTTTTCTGCTCCTTTCTTACCAAGGCTATTTCCCATGCACAGAGAGCTTCCTTGTTGTACTCTCAACTTTCTCCGCAACTCTTCCGAAGAAAATAATCAATGACATTTCCAGCTCGTTGTCAGCAAAAGCGATGCAGGATATGCTGGCTCGTTCAGCTAGGATCCCGAAACCTTCGTTCCAGCAGAAAACGAAGAAGGACACTCAGAGTAGGCAAGAGCCTTCGAGGAGGCCCTTCGTCCCGCACTCTTCTTCCTCCAGAGGTTCGAGACCACCTAGAAGAGGAAGGACCTTCTCTCGGTCTATTAGGGCCAAGAATAGCTCACGTGTCCTCCAGACAACTGTGGGTGCCAGACTTCTGAATTTTGCAGACGTCTGGGCACGAAAGGGGGCGGACAACTGGTCCCTCGCTATCATCAAGAAGGGATCCTCATTCCCTTTATCTCGAGACCACCTTTGACCACCACAACCAAGGGAGCTGGTGGCCAAATACAAAGACCCACTCATGAATCAAGCCCTCGCTCTAGCAGTAGAGCTGATGTTGGAGAAAGAGGCAATAGAGATGGTAGAGGACCCTCTTTCCCCGCGGGTTTCTACAACCGTCTGTTCCTTGTTCCCAAGAACTCAGGAGGATGGAGGCCGGTTCTGGACGTAAGCGCTGAACGTCTTTGTGAAGAAGAGGAAGTTTGCTATGGAGACGACTTCATCAGTCTTGGCAGCTCTTCGTCCCGGGGACTGGATGGTGTCACTGGACCTTCAGGATGCTTACTTCCACGTGCCGGTCCATCCTTCGTCACGCAAATTTCTAAGATTCATGTGGGGAGGGAACGTTTTTCAGTTCAGGGCCCTATGCTTCGGCCTTTCCACAGCCCCCAAGTCTTCACAGGGCTGATGAAGAAACGTTGCTCATGGCTTCATCTCGAGGGAGTGAGGATTTCCCTCTACTTGGACGATTGGGTAATCAGGGGGCCAAGTCCAAGGAGAAATGTCTGGAGGACTTACGCTTAACGTTGAATCTAGCAGCTTCTCTGGGTTTGCTAGTGAATTTCGAGAAGTCACAGCTATCCCCAGTCAAGATCGTATCTATCTGGGGATTCTGATGGCTTCTCAGGTTTTTTTTCGGGCGTATCCTTCCCCAGAGAGGATAACCCGATGTTCGGAGAGGTCGCAATCTTTATAGAGAAAGATGTATGCACAGCGAGGGAGTGGATGAGTCTGTTGGGGACACTCTCCGCGCTGGAGCAATTCGTTTCTCTAGGGAGGTTGCACCTCAGACCCCTACAGTTCTTCCTGACGATGGACAGGAACGACCGATCTCAAGGTCTAGACTTTGCGTTCAAGATTTTGCAAGTGGTAAAGGAGGATCTCCGTTGGTGGCTAGATCCTCTCCTGTTCAAGGAAGGCCTTTCCTTTCATGTTCGGAACCCCAGCCTAGTGTTATATGCAGACGCATCGGACATAGGTTGGGGAGCTACTCTCAGATCGAGAGAAGTGTCAGGCACCTGGATGGGGGATCAGGTGTCCTGGCACATCAACAGGAAAGAGCTAACAGCGATTTGGTTCGCTCTCAAAACCTTCGAACCCCTCGTAAAGGGAAGTCCGTTCAGATCAACTCGGACAAACACCACAGCCCTGGCTTACATTCGGAAACGGGGGTGACTCACTTCTTTCCTCACTCCTGTGGTCAGAGGAAAGGAGATAAGTCTTCTCACCAGGTTCGTACAGGGAGAAAGAAATGTCAGAGCAGATCTGCTAAGTCAGAAGGAATCAAGTCCTTTCCTCAGAGTGGACTCTGCACTCGGACGTATGACCAGGAGCTGTGGAGGACGTGGGGCAGGCCCCATCTCGATCTCTTTGCGACCTCCAGGAATGCGAGAATAGATCTATACTGCTCCCCTATTGCGGATCCAAGAGCAGTGGCAATAGATGCATTCCTGATGGATTGGAAAAAACCTGGATCTTTACGCGTTTCCCGCCTTTCAAGATTCTAGGGGAAACGCTAAGGAAGTTCGCAGCTTCAGAAGGAGCGAGGATGACTTTGATAGCTCCGTTCTGGCCCGCCCACGACTGGTTCACAGAGGTACTGGAATGGCTGGTGGATGTTCCAAGATCCCTACCACTAAGAGTCGATCAACAGGTTTCACAAGAACCTCCCCGCTCTCAGTCTGACTGGATTCAGACTATCAAGAGTCGCGTCAGAGCTAAGGGCTTTTCGGCAAAGTCTGCAAGGGCTATTGCCAATGCACGTAGACCTTCCACCTCCAGAGTCTACCAGTCGAAGTGGGATGTTTTTCGACGTTGGTGCAGGACTCATAAAGTTTCCTCCTCCAGTACCTCGTGACTCAGATAGCAGATTTTCTTCTCTTCCTGAGAGAAAAATGCGGGTTAGTAGTCTACCATCAAGGGCTACAGGAGCATGCTTTCTTCAGTTTTTCGTCACAGAGGATTAAACATATCTGAAGATAAGGACCTCCATGACTTAATCAAATCGTTTGAGACGGTTAAAAGAACCTCTTGCTTAGTCCCTAGCTGGAATCTAGATGTCGTACTGCTTCTTCCTGAGGTCCTCAAGATTCGAACCTCCCCATACAGCTTCGTTCAGAAGACCGTCTCGATGAAGACTTTTTCTCTGTGCGTTTGCTTCAGCGAAGAGAGTCAGCGAGCTGCAGGCTCTAGAAGGTGAGGTAGGTTTCCACGGAGGCTCCGCGGTTTGCTCTTTTCTTCCGGCTTTCCTAGCCAAGAATGAAAACCCATCTTCACCGTGGCCCAGGAGCTTCGAAATTAAAAGCTTATCCTCTTAGTTGGGACAGAAGAGGAGAGATCTCTTTGCCTGGTGAGAAGCCTGAAAATTTTATATTCAGAGAAGAAGAAGAGCTTGGTGCTAATGCAAGCAATCTCTGGTGCTCAGTAAGGACCCCAGTACGCCCTTATCAAAAAATGCCCTCTCATTCTTTATCAGGAATGTTATTAGAGAAGCCCACACATCGTGCAACAGCAACAGTTTAGTCTTCTGAAAGTCAAGGCGCACGAAGTAAGGGCCATCGTGACGACTTTGGCTTTCAAGAAGAATATGTCATTGCAAAAACCTCATGAAGGCCACTTTTTGAGTGTGAATCTGTCTTCTCAATCACTACCTAAAAGACGTATCGATTACGTATGAAAAGTGTTTTTGGGCTAGGCCCTTACTTATTAGCAGATCAGTGCTGGGGCAGGAAGCTGAAACACATCCTTTTTTTTTAATCTTTTCCCTGTTAGTTTTTGATATTGAGTTTTTTGGTTGTACGAAGGAGGTTGCAGGAGGCAGCTCCTTCTTTCGTATACTAATATTTGTAATTGGTTAGGTGATCGGTGTGCTTGAGGCTCCTTGCGTTTGGTAGTGATAGGCTCTGTCACGTAAGCGGGTTGATCCCCATTGACCAGACCCTGTTTGGATTCTGCCAAGTAAGTGGACTCAGTTCCCATTGGTAGACCCAAAGAGTTCTTCAGCTACAGGTCACGCCCTGCTGAAACTCTTTAGGCAACGCAGACTAATAGACAGTAACTATGAAGTCTTCTGCCTAGATCAGGTAAGAACCGAAGGGTATATATTTTATTCCTTTTACATGTGATTGTCCCCACTTTCTAGGTGATCCATCCACCAAGGGTGTCAATCAGCTAAGTATATATCTGGCAGGGAAGTTCATGTACAAAAATGATATTGTTAGTACAATAAAGTTTTGTACATACTTACCTGGCAGATATATACGATTGATGGCCCGCCCAGCCTCCCCTCAGGAGACAGGTGGAAGAAAAAAATCTGACAAGAAAGGGGGACTGGTTCTTTACACCCGCCACCACAGCGGCGGGTAAGGTAGATCACCTGACCTACTGTAGCGTGTGCCGCGAGTTTTTGAATTTTCAGTCTTGACGTCAGAGACATAAGCTAAGTATATATCTGCCAGGTACGTATGTACAAAACTTTATTGTATACTGACAATATCATTTTTCATAAGTTGAGCCTTTTGTATGTCGAGGTACCACTGTGATATACTATATATATATATATATATCTATATATATATATATATATATATATATATATATATATATATATATATATATATATATATATAATAAAATACAAAAACAATACAAAAATAGTTAGCTTAGGTTTTACATCATTACAATCTTGTAATCCCCAATATGATGTTAATGTTATAAAAATTGCAGAGTTGTGTTTTTCTTACTCTTAATCGGTTGTTTGTGCAACTCTACTTTTGTTGCAAGCAAGCTTACTTGGTTGCTTACTTGCAAAGTTACTGTTACTTTATTCTCTTGTAGCATTCTCCTGTATTCTAAAACAACAATAATGGGGAAAAAAATGTGGAAAATGGTTATTTTTTGCAACATGATGTATGTTTGCAAGCCTGCAGACAAGCAACCTACATTTTTATTTGGTTGCTTGCCTGTAAAAATTATTGTATTTTAGTCTCTTGTATACTTTATTCCTTATATAACAATAACAATATGAAACAAACTACTTTTCTTGTTATAAAATTGTTTTTGTTGCAAGCATGTGCTTGCTTCCTTGTTTATTTGCATAAGATTATCAACATCATTGTTTAAATTCATCATTTCATTTTCACCCTTTCAGTAATTTTTAAAACAATTTTTAATGAGATTAATTAGGAGAGTTTGGTAAATCAAGATTGCTTGCAATTGCAAGAAATTACAAGCAATCTTCAATAGGCAGATTTTTCATTAGTGCCAAGTAATTCCCCATGTCAACCTTAAAGAAAATTACTTCTTTATCTTAAAAACACTTAAATATCACGTTTTGAATATAGGTAAACTTTAAACTTGATTTACTCAATTTTTCTAAAAGTGGCGGAAGGTGGTTGAAGCAGAGGGGCGCCTTATTTGTTTCAAGATATATTTATGTAAATTTACTGGGATAAAAGTAGCACTCTTCTTAGCAAATTTACAATTACATCGGAAGTACAACATAAAAGATAAGAACTAAAACAACACCTGAGTAATTTATGTATAAAAAGAGAGAGAGAGAGAGAGAGAGAGAGAGAGAGAGAGAGAGAGAGAGAGAGAGAGAGAGATAGAGAGAGAGAGAGAGCTCCCTTGAAGTCAAGTGCACTACTAAATCATGAGCTGTCTAGAATTGGCAAGCTGATCTGGTCTAAAATGTTCCAATAGTAAATTTTACAGGCTTTTGAAGTAATGAAAAAACCTCTTTCCTACCTGATTTCTCCATATCGATGGCATATAATATTGATAACACCAGGAGATAATCTGTCCACCACTCAAAACCTGTTACTTTTACTCATATGAGGGTATCCATCCATTAAGGGTTGATATCATTAGTATTTTTGGGATGGTGATTTATTGTAATTTTGTTTAGGAGTATTTCTCATATATTTATAGTAAGACGTTTGAATAAGTCTAGTATTTGCACACAGCTACACTTTTTGTTGAGGTGATTTTAGTGTTTGGATAATGTAGTATGTGTTTTGTACACAGTGCTAATTACAGTATAATGGATATTGTATTAAAAAATATATTTTTAATTTTTATAGGCAAATAACCAAGAGGGAACCAGATACTAATCGTGAAGGTCCACCACCAACGGCATTTTCTGTTAAAGAATTTGCTGAACCAGAACGAGAACCCTTTGAAAAGAGACGAGGCGAGAAGCGGCAAGCATCCAGCCAGCGAGGACCCCCAGATTCCAAGAGATGTCGTCCTGAAAGCGCTGATAAACATACAGATGATGATCCGAATTATGATGAAGAGGCAGTGATTCTTGACTGGTGTAAGTTAGCTTCAGAATTTTTTCTTTTAGTGAAACAAAGGAATGGCTTTTATGCTTTTGCATAGTTGGTGTTGTTCAGAACATTTGCTTATGGAAAGTTTCAGTCAGTGATGTACAGTCTCCAACCAGAGTTTCATCCAGTGATCAGTTTGTGACTGTCTTCTATTTACAAAATAGTAATCCAAGCAGTACTTAATGCTACATTAGTCTTGTGAAGTTTTAAACTTCCCCTGATCATCTTAGAAGCATAGTAATTATAGCATTGACAAATTTAGTCAAACTTGCCTTAAATTCATTCTGATGTATTTATGAATAGGATGCCATTTGATATGTGACTTTTGCTCCACAGACAACCGTGATTTGAGTTTGATCATAGATAAGGAGACCTTCTTGAGTGCAAAACCTATGACTTCTGAAGATTTTGCTTATGCATGGCATGGAGTTCGTGCTAGCTATGGCTTCCTGCGTGGTCGCTTATTCTATGAGGTTAAAGTAGAAGATCACTTGGCAGTTCCTCACCTTGAAGGGGAACAACATCCTCACATTGTACGATGTGGATGGTCCATTGATGATGCTGGAATGACGCTTGGAGAGGAACCCTTCAGCTATGGTTATGATGGAAGAGCAAAGGCATCCACAGATTTGAAAATCAAAGTAAGATATGACTTGGAAAAATTGTATGGTTTTTGCACAAGTTTACAACCAAGATTAGCATGCCTAAGGATAAATTATCATGTTGGTATAATGCTTGCAAATATATGTGGTAAACATTTCTACTTTTACAGGGGTTGCTAGAATGATTTGTTCTTATGTAAGAAAGGGAAATTCAAGCAGAGTAATGGTAAATAACACTCACAAATAAGCTTAAAAAGACCGTTTGGAACAGTTGAAAAGTAAGAGGCTGGAAACAGTGTAGTTGGTGTGTGAGAAATCATGCAAAGAACTCTTTGTATCTTCTGTAGTGGGTTATGCAAGGGGAGTTTTTGCAAAACAATTCAAGTGTAATACTAATCAGTATTGTTCTACAGGATTATGGACAACCCTTTGGAAAAGGTGATGTCATAGGCTGCTTTTTGGACATGGATTCTAATCCTGTCACCATGTCATTTAGTGTGAATGGGAGGAATTTTGGGAAGTGCTACGAAGTGTCTCATCGTAGCCTACAAGGAAAAGCTTTGTTTCCTCACATCTTGACCAAGAATTGTACTTTCAAGGTTTGTATTTGGAACTTTATCATTTGAATTATATATTTTCATCAAGGAAAGTTACAAGTTATTTGTCCTTATTTGTATCTGCTTAGGTTTATGCAAGAAATATTTATTAAATTGTTTATATTTAAAGTATTTTGTTATATAAGTACTTACCAAGTAATTACTTAGCTAAAGAATTTCAACTTGCATGACAGCTAAAACTTTGAAATTTGCGGTAGCAACTACTTTTGTTTTGTGTAGGTGACTAGCCTCGTCCAACCCTTTTGTTTTTGTGTAATGGTGACTAGCCTCGTCCACTTTTGTTTTGTGTAGGTCACTAGCCTCGTCCACTTTTGTTTTGTGTAGGTCCATAGCCTCGACCTACCTTGTCCCACTTTGGGGAAAGAGAAAGAACTTGGCAAAGAGCTTCAATTTGTTTTTGCTTGCTTATGACAGGTTCAGTTGTGGGAAGTCACAGCTTGTTTTGAAATTCTATTGCTTTTATAGTTATTTTATATAGGTATTTTTGCCTTTGGTAGCCTTTGGCACGATTAGCGAATGTTAGGTTTTCATTTTGGGAGCGATTTTCACAGATTTAAGGTTTTTCAAGTTTGGAGCCAATTTTCCTAAATACAACTTTTTGGATAGTTGACTAGTTCGAACCTTAGTATGTCAGACTCAAGTTCAGTTAGCATTTGTTATTGCAGCAAAGGCTGTAATACGAAATTAAAGTTTCTTACAACTTGCATACCCTTTGTACCGACTGCAGGGTGCAAGTGTGTTCTGCAGATTTGACATGTAACAAGTGTAGAGACTGGGATAGCAAGAAACCTATAAAGAGACAGGAAGAGTAAACATCTTCTAGGGCTGATAGCAAGACTTTAGGTAGTCACGACTCTACTATAGTCATACCCCTACGTACGAAAAATCCAGGTCACGAAGGCAAAGAAAGATTTTTTTGCTTTTGTGTATGAAAATAATTCAGGTTGCGAAAGGGTGTGTGTACTGTAAGTCCGAGATTCGCCCAGACCGCCGAAAACAATTTTAAAACTTACGCGCCGCCAAGTCAGTAGACTCGCCACCATCCTCCTGCTCTCCCGTTGGTTCCTGATGCTATTCACCGCCGTAAGATCCTGCTCTCCTATTGGTCAACATCTGTCCCATCATGCCTCTATGTAAAGGCGTTCCTTGACCATTTTTTGCGGCAGCGTTATCGTAAACACCTGAAATTCATTCATTCACATATATTTCATTTGTTAACGTAAATTAGTGTTAGTGATTTTGCTTTTGTTGTACTTTAAGTTACTTTGTGTTGTGTGTGAACTTAATTATTACGTATTAGACATGGGTCCCAAGAATGTTGCTGAAGTTCTCGGAAGAAGAGGATGCTTTCTATGGAGAGTGAAGATGGCGATAATCAAGAAGTGTTGATGTTTTCTGCCATTTGTTAATGTGTTTCGTAAAGTTTAGTGGTAATGTTTTCTGCCATTTTTTAATGTGTTTCCGTAAAGTTAAGTGTTCATGTTTTCTGCCATTTGTCCTCCTCCTCTGTCGCCACTTTCGGAGATCGCCTCACTTGAAAGGTAAGGTTCCACATTTTACTACATACGTACATATATACATGTACGTACAGTATTTCTTGTACCTTGTACACTAATACACTATTACAAGTACAGCCACGGTTAGGTTAGGTATTGAATGGTCCAAATTGTTGTATTTAACCCTTTAACGCCGAAGGGGTATAATAAAAATCATCTCCCGTATGCCAGTGGGGTCTGGGAGTGAGCGCCGAAGCAAAAAAAAAATGTTTTTTTTAAAAAAATCACAGCGCGCTTAGTATTCACCATCAGAAATTTAAAAAAAAATATCTATCATATATAAATAATGCGATATATGATAGCGCGAAAAAAAATTTCATACATAATTGTATTCAAATCGCGCTGTGAGCAAAACGGTTAAAGCTAATGAGTTAATTTATTTTTCGTTGTAGTTGTACACTAAATTGCGATCAATTTGGTAATATAATTCATTGTAAAACGATCAAAGCAACACAGAGAAATATTATCACAAAATGATGCATGAATTTCGTAACGCAGCGGACGTAAAAAAATGTTTTTTTTCTAAAATTCACCATAAATCTAAATATTGTTCTAGAGACTTCCAATTTGTTTCAAAATGAAGGTAAATTACTGAATATTACTATTCTGTAAGATTTTTACCTTACAATTGCAGTTTTCGACCATTTCGGACTAGTTAAAGTTAACGAATGTCAAATTAAATTTTATATATTTTTATTTATATGCAAATATTTCAAAAATGAGAAAAGCTACAACCTTCAATTATTTTTTTTTTATTCTAAATGAAATTGCGCACATTTTCATATATAAAACTCTATGAAACGCCTAATATGAAACGGAGAAAATATTATGAGAATGCAACGTACACATTTCGGAGATTTGCTGCGGAGAATCCGCGGGTGGAGGGAAGGAAAAAGTTTTTTTTTTAAAAATCACCATAAATCTAAATATTGTGCCTGAGACTTCGAATTTATTTCAAAATGAAGATAAATGACTGAATATTACTAGACTGTAAGAATTTTAGCTCATAATTGCGTTCGGTCAAAGTTTGACCGAACGTGGTTTTTTTTTCTAAATATCGTGATTTATTAGCAAATATTTTTAAAATGAGAAAAGCTACAACGTTCAATTATATTCTGTGTATTCTACATGAAATTGCGCACATTTTCATATATAAAACTATGAAACGGAGCAAATATTACGAGAATGCGACATACGCAATTTGGAGATTTGTGGCGGAGAATCCACGCCCGGAGAAGGAGACCGCTGGTCCAGACCTGCAGCCTGATTACCACCGTGGGTCTGTGATCAGCTTGCAGTCCTCCCCTGACACACGAGACTGATGCTACCGTCCTTGGTCCAGCACTTCTCCACAAGGACACCGCTGATCCAGACCTGCAGCCCGATTACCACAGTTCTCCCAGCCTACTGGTTCTGCTAGTAGGCAGAGTAGGAGCATCAGATCTCCCTCACCTGTTTCTTCAACCTCCTCGGGCTACACTGGGAGGAACGAGGTGAACAGGAGTACCCTGATGAATGCACTTCTTACAGTCTGGCCACGAGCCTGGTTCGGTCTTGGGACCAAACAGATCATATGCTCAAGTGGTTGGGGGAGATCGTGGGGGCTGGCAAGGACGATGACGCTTTCCTAGACTCACGGAGTGACCATCACCGCTGTTCACGTGATGGTCCTGCTGGACCATGCACGCAGAGACCGGTGTGGGCTCCCCCTTCAGTCCTCTTGAGAGGTTCGACCTCGACGAAGACTGGGACGTGTCGGAGGACGGTATCGGCTCTCTCCTGTCAGGTGCACACTCAGCCCCACCCAGACGATGGTCACAGTGGCGGCAGGCGTTTTGCCTACAGTATGAGTTTCGTAACCCTCCTCGGGAAAAAGTTTTCTCCAGACGTTCCTTGATTTCTATTGGAATCGGGAGGACCCACCATCCGATGATCGTCTGACAATTTTTTTTAATTTTTTTATTTTTTTTTTGGGGGGGGGGGGGGGGTTTGTTCACCGAGCGCTTAAATTTCTTCGGAATTTCTAGCACACACTGAGTGATTTTGTCTTCTATGATCAGCAAACACTTGGGCGAGACCATGGTCCAGAGTAGGTGAGACGAGAATTTCTGATAATTTTTACTACAATAATCAGGAATCTCGCCGAATGCTCGAATTCCTTGGAAATTCTGGCGTCTCTGTAGTGTTTTAGTTTTCCTGTAATTTCCAAACACTGTCGAGAGACACATTCTCGGTAATTGTTGTTACGAACTCAGGAGGTCTCGCTAAGCCATTAATTCCTGGAATTTCTAGCATTTGAAGGAAGTACTGCTGCTGAAGGAAGAATATCTCGGGAGGGGCTCAGCCTGGATGGACCTGACGGTCCGTCGCCTCAGTAGGTGGTCACCCCTGGGATAGAGAAGAACGGGCATTAACAGTCTGTCCTCCTTTCTTTTTTTCCCTTTATTTCTTGGTTATACCAGAATGAAACAAAGAAATAAGAGGAATTTGGTGGAAACTCCACCAAATTCCTCCTCGTAATTTGAACCTGAGAGACTGTTTTTGGTCAATCCGTTCAGGATGGATAGCACCGAGAGTGAATGCCTCTCCAGTGCTGCTGTTTTGGGAACATCCCGTTCGGCTTGAACTAGTCCACTTCGGTATCCTGTTATCACCATAGAAGTCTTCATTCGGGAAAACTTCACCTTCGCTCTCTTCATTAGAGAATGAAGGAGGCCGGCTTACAGTCCTTATTCTTGTTCCTCGAATGGAAGAAAATTTAGGCTGGAGGTCTATGTACAGGAACCTACAAATATACTACATATATTTCTCTCGCGACATGCTTCTGTTAACAGTTGAATTGTCTGAGGTGTATGCACATAACTGTAGTTAACTCTATGGTTATGTGACTTGAGACGAATAGTATCTTCTCTTAATTGAACGTACAGCTCGGGACTGCCTTGCAAGCCTCCCAAGAGTTACTGGCTTCGATTTTGAGCTACTAGTGGTATTGTGTACATCAACACCACGGCATTTACATTCACCAAATGGGACGGGGTTCTTCCCTCCCAGTTCGGTTGAAATGCAAATGCTTCAGCGTATTTTCTTGCGCTTGATGGTTCTAGCCGAACGCATTCCTTCATGGAATGGATTACCTGGCAACTCAGGATGACAAGTGAATGAGAGCAAGCGGTGTACGGGTTGGCTGCCAGCCTTGCCTGCCGCAGCCAGAACAGCAGGCTCTCCGAGATAGTTCGTTTGGATTTTGTCTCTCCTCCTCTGCGATGATTGACTACCAAATCGAATCTCTGCCCGGCAATCACAGATTTAGGTTTCTGGTTGGCTGGAATTCTCGCATACGTGTATGACCATATTTCCTGCATTGCCCTATGATGTTGCAAAAATTTTCAGACAGAGATATCTCACTAGACTCATCATCTTTCTGTTTACCTCACCGTAACAGAAGTCTGTAGCTTAGTCTTCCGCTTCATTGCACCTGCCGCTGTGATAATGCAGAATGATTTCTTCAGACATCTGAATTTGTCTTCTAAATATATCTCATAATTCGTAGGTTTGCAATTTCTTTGCTCACCCCGACTTGTATATGAATAACGGAAGACTTCACCTGTTCCCCACCCTGCCAGCTCTACTTCTAAGTAATAGAAATGTCCTCCCTGATCCAGCCCATGAGAAGCGGTTCTTTAGGCAGTACAATCCCTGTGTTTTCATTACTGAATGGCGCTCCGCTTTCATTGCAAACTCCGACTTCTCACCGAACAGCAATGAAGTAGCAGTTTAGCGTTTTCAGTCCTGTAAAACAACAGGGATTAAAGTTGTCTTCACTGGTTGGTGTCATTGACTGGGCTTTTTCTATGTTCAGAATATTGAGAGAACTTCTCTCGATTCAGCTGTGAAGACGTAGGTCTGCATTCACCTTAGTCTTTCACTGGCATATAGTATTGTTTCTCCTTAGTTGAGATTCAACTACTATGAGAACTTCTGTCTTGCCATCAGGGACCTCAGTCTCTAGAAGGCAATTGACTATCGTTTGATGGGCGCATGCCTTGAGAGAATCATCATCTTGTCGCCCAACATCGGTGGCGAACAAGATAGACGATTTGTATGGTTTCTCGGCATAACCCTTCTAAAGGCGAGTGTCATGTGACTACGTCTCGGATGCATGACTGCTCACCTCAGCAGCTGTTGAAGAGTCTGAGACCATCATGAGCTACGCTGTGGATTTTGCATTGGTTTGATCATTATCAGTTCATCTACTTTGGTCCTATTGGCATGTTCCTGGTCCCACAAGGATCAACGACCCACCATGGAGTAGCAGTGTCTTTAATCCACTGCAGATATACGAGACCATGAGAGAATATGTCGGTCAGGAAGATAGATAAGGTCTCATTGCGATCATATCTTTCCCTTTCGGCCTGCCGACAGGTCCTTGGACCGGTGGTGGATGCTTGCAGGTTGTGTTTGCTTACCCAGCTCCTTCAAGAGGACAAGTTGCATCTCGCCTACGGTGTGCAGTTCTAGAGGTAAGAAGGATGCGAGAGTGACTGGCCTCTCCACCTTCCCCACATCTCCTTCCACTCCTCTTCCTTTGGGTTGAGGATAGGACTCGAAGTTACACTGGCTGGTGGACAATTGATGGGGTAAGCTTACACATACAGCATCCTTTTTATGTTTCTTATCAGAATCATAGAAGCAATCCCACTCCTTCCTCTAGCAAGGGGAGGAAGGAGACTGGTAATAATGCTAACCCTTCCCAGAACTTTGCATTAATGCCTCCAACTCTAAATATTCTTCACAGCCCATTTTTGGATGAGTTACGATTCCTCACTCATTTCGAAAAGGCCCAGAAGTCTGACTCTTGATCATGCAGCTCCTATACTCCGATCAAGTTGTCAGAGACAGGGCACTCCTCGCTCTTACGACCAGGAGGAGTGGCCTAGGTGCGCAGAACTCCAGTCAGTTGTAGAGGCTCACTCATATTCCTCCCACCAATCAGTAAGTCTTCCTTATGTAAAGGACTGAGGGTTTGTATATCGTGTAGGAACAAATCACAATTTTTTAAAGTAAATTGTATTTTTCCTAACTATACAAACCTGAGGTCCTTTACATTCATGCCCACCTCATGCCAGCCCTCAATCTGAACCTGGGCTGAAAGGCAAAGTGGAGTGTTTACATCCGGGCAGGCTAGCCTACCCGCGTGCCACACAGTAGTTACTGCCTAAACACCTTGTTCAAGAATTTAACGGCCGTAATTCCAGCTACGCCGAAAGTAATTCCATATGTAAAGGATTTCAGGTTTGTATAGTTACGGAAAATATAATTTACTTCCAAAAATTGTGATTTTCATTTACTGTCTGTTGTCCGGAAGTCCAAAGCCTAGGCTTAACTTAGTGCCAAACTCTTGCACTTCTCCAAAACTAGCCTATACCACCTGTAATGTTCAATCGCAAAATTTAAGGCCATAAAATTTATCTACTATCAAACCTCACATGATTATATGCAGTAATCAATATTTGAAGGCTTTTTTTTTTTTTTTTTCTTTTTTTTTTTTTTTTTTGGAATGAAAACACAAAAAAATGCAGTTAACATAGTTCTCAATATCACCCAAAGCATTCAAAGTAAGGTTTTCTTAGGATTTTTTTATGATGTTCCACAGTTTTCTGGCTTACGAAGCATCTCAAGAATGGAATCCCCATCGTAAACTGGGGATTACCTGTATATAAAACCAAATTTGATTATAAAATTGCTGTTTTTTTTATTACAAAATAGTTATACATATATATATGTATATATACGTACTTTCCAAGTACTAATTACTAAATCATAGGACATACGGGCACAATAAAAAATTGAAGCGCCTTTCGTAGTTGTTCTTCTTTCCAAAAGTGGGCAGGGCTAAACAAAAACTAAACCTAAACAAAACAAAAAAAAAAAAAAAAAAGCACTACAGTTAATTTCAAAATTTAGCTGCTGTGTGAGTTGAAACTATAGTTTTATGTAATTGGTGTGGTAAGTAGTTTTATACAAAATTTTATTCCATTATAAAAATGTCAAATTATTTAAGAGAAGTTTGGAATTTTTATATATTACCTATCTTGCCATTTTTTATGCTATTTTTTGTGAAACATTAAGCTATTGAACTGCCATATATTTCTTATTAGTAACATCTAAACATATTTGCCTCCTGTTTATCTCCCTGTAGCTTAGTAATTCGTTGTAAACTAATAACTATCTGTATTTTAAATGTTCAGGACTTTGATATTTTCCTTTGATTAAATGGGATGTTGAATTGCCTGGGAAGTGTAGGGCTCTGCTTTTAAGTTAAGTGTGTTTCACAGGGCAGTGGTACAGGGTAAAATTACAGTCCAGTGAGTTTGGCTCAATAATATGTAATCTGTTATTTTGTTCACAACAAATTGTTTTCTCTAGAAATTGAATGCTTCACCACATTAAACTCAACACTATGTACCTATTTCAAATGAGGCTAAGTGGATTATTATTACAACAGGTGAACTTTGGGTCAGAGCGTCCGTCGTTCCGGCTCAAGTCAAGATATAGATTTGTTGGTCAG
>NC_061091.1:72119253-72171056 GCF_015104395.2 Macrobrachium nipponense | reverse complement strand
TAAACTTTACAAACACATTAACAAATGGCACAAAACAATAACACTTACTTTGCAAAAAACTTAAAATTTTATTTATTTATTTATTTTGCCTTTTACTGATTTTTACATTTTTACTATTTCTTCACTTTCAAATTTCTGTTTTTTCTGTATCACTTGGACCTTCCTGTTTGCTTACTACGAAAGGTCTCTTTAAAAAATAACTATCCAAGGAAGATTGCTTCTGCCTGCTTTTGACAATGTTCCTGAAACGACTCAGGCAAACGTCATTGAACTGCACAAGCATACGACCTGTGTAAGCCTTTTTGGGGTGTCTCTTTTCTACAAATGATTGCACTTTATGAAAAGCAGCTAGAACATCCATAATTTCTGCTGTTGTCATTGGGTCCTCCTCCTCCTCCTCACCGCTGCTAGAGAACTCTACTTGAATGACGTTATGTTGCAGGGCCTCCAACTCCTTCAGGTCATCCGTCGTAAGCTCCTCTTGGTGCTCCCGGAGAAGGTCATTGATGTCATCCTCGTTGACAACCAGCCCCATGGACTTGCCGAGTGCAACGATCTCGTCAAGAACTGGTTGCAAAACAGTTTCAGGATCGTCAACCATTTCTGGATCTGCATCAGCTTTGCCCACGTTAAATGCCTTGAAGCCTCGGGCAGATACGGCATCAGGCCAGAGTTTTCTCCACGAAGAATTCAAGGTTTGCCTCGAAACCTCCTGCCAAGCTTGATCGATGAGTCGGATGCATATCATGATATTGAAATGCTCCTTCCAAAATTCACGCAGGGGGAGGTTTGTGGTATCGGTGATGTCGAAACATCTCTTGAAAAGATGTTTTGTATACAGCGTCTTAAAGTTCAGTATCACTTGCTGGTCCATGGGCTGGAGGAGATGGGTGGTGTTAGGTGGAAGATAAAGAACCTTGATGAAAGAATACTCCGCTAGGATATCTTCCTCGAGGCCAGGAGGGTGAGCAGGGGCATTGTCCAACACAAGCAGACATTTCAGAGGGAGGCGCTTCTCTTCCAAAAATTTCTTCACTGTCGGGCCGAAACACAGATTTACCCACTCGGTGAACAAAAGTCTTGTTACCCAGGCTTTCGCATTAGCCCTCCACATCACTGGAAGCTTCTCCTTTAGCACTTTGTGGGCCATGAAGGCTCGAGGAGTCTCAGAATGATAGACAAGTAGGGGCTTCACCTTACAATCCCCACTGGCATTAGAACAAAGTGCAAGCGTAAGCCTGTCTTTCATAGGCTTATGCCCGGGTAGCTTCTTCTCTTCCTCAGTAATGTATGTACGACTAGGCATTTTTTTCCAAAAAAGGCCAGTCTCGTCACAGTTGAAGACTTGCTGAGAACTGTAGCCTTCCTTGGTTATCAACTTGTCAAACATCTTAACAAAGGCTTGGACCACTTTCGTGTCCGAGCTGGCAGCCTCCCCGCCATGCCTCACCCCACCGAATGGATGCCAGTTCGTTTGCGAAATTTCTCAAACCAACCGTGAGAAGCCTTGAAGTCTGGGGTTGCCTTCGATTTCCCTTCTCCTGCATCGTCTTCAGCCTGAGCACTCAGATCACCGAAAATGGCGCTGGCCTTCTGGCAGATTGCCGTCTCGGTTATCGTATCACCAGCGATTTCCTTGTTCTCAATCCATACGAGAAGCAGCCTTTCCATCTTGTCATGCACGTGGCTCCTCTTGTTGGAAAAAATAGTCACGCCCTTGGAAGGTGTAGCTGCTTTGATGGCTTCCTTCTGCTTAAGAATGGTGCCTATCGTCGACGGATTTCGGCCGTATTCCTTAGCAATCACACTCAACCGCATGCCAGCCTCATACTTCTTGATTATCTCCATCTTCGTCTCCATAGAAAGCATCCTCTTCTTTCCATGCGGGAGGATGGTGGTGAGTCTACCGAGCTGGCGGCGCGCGAGTTTTAAAATTGCTCTCGGCGGCCCAGGCGAATCTCGGACTTTGCAGTGCACACTTTTGCTACCTGAATTATTTTCGTACACGGGAGCAAAAAATTCTTCGTCTTTGCCTTCGTAACCTGGATTTTTCTTATGTAGGGACTTTTGTATGTAGGGGTATGGCTGTACCTAAATTGGATACATTGAAAGTTTCTTGAGAAATACATTATCAAAAGCAACACTTACAAACATAAAAATATGTAGTTTCCAAGCCTTCCTAAAATGAATACATATTTCAAACCATACAAAAAGCAGTTCACAATGGGAATGAATACCTACTTCAGAATTCTGTCGTGTCTGAGGCCCCGTGACCCCAACACCTCTCCTCCACCAGAGGGATCTGACCAACAAATCTATATCTTGACTTGAGCCGGAACGACGGACGCTCTGACCCAAAGTTCACCTGTTGGTAATAATAATCCACTTAGCCTCATTTGAAATAGGTACATAGTGTTGAGTTTAATGTGGTGAAGCATTCAATTTCTCTCTAAGGCCTAGAGAAAACAATTTGTTGTGAATAAAATAACAGATTACATATTATTGAGCCAAACTCACTGGACTGTAATTTTACCCTGTACCACTGCCCTGTGAAACACACTTAACTTAAAATGCAGAGCCCCTACACTTCCCAGGCAATTCAACATCCATTTAATCAAAGGAAATATCAAAGTCCTTGAAACATTTTAAAATACAGATAGGTTATTAGTTACAACGAATTACTAAGCTACAGGGAGATAAACAGGAGGCAAATATGTTTAGATGTACTAATAAGAAATATAATGGCAGTTCAATAGCTTAATGTTTCACAAAAAATAGCATAAAAAATGGCAAGATAGGTAATATATAAAAAATTCCAAACTTCTCTTAAATAATTTGACATTTTTATAATGGAATAAAAATTTTGCATAAAACTACTTACCACACAATTACATAACTATAGTTTTTCAACTCACACAGCAGCTAAAATTTTGAAATTAACTGTAGTGCTTTTTTTTGTTTTTTTGTTTTGTTTAGGTTTATTTTTGTTTTTGTTTAGCCCTGCCCACTTTTGGGGAAAGAAGAACTACTACGAAAGGTGCTTAAATTTTTTTTATTGTACAGTGTGTCATGATTTAGTAATTAGTACTTGGAAAGTACGTATATATACATATATATATATAATTATTTTGTTATAAAAAAAACAGCAATTTTATAATCAAATTTGTGGTTTTATATACAGGTAATCCCCAGTTTACAATGGGGATTCCATTCTTGAGATGCTTCTTAAGCCAGAAAACTGTGGAACATCATCAAAAATCCTAAGAAAACCTTACTTTGAATGCTTTGGGTGATATTGAGAACTATGTAAACTGCATTTTTATTGTGTTTTTCATTAAAAAAAGCCTTCAAATATTGATTACTGCATATAATCATGTGAGGTTTGATAGTTAGATAAATTTTATGGCCTTAAAATTTTGCGATTGAACATTACAGGTGGTATAAGGCTAGTTTTGGAGAAGTGCAAGAGTTTGGTACTAAGTTAAGCCTAGGCTTTGGACTTCCAGACAACAGAAAAATAAATAAAAATCACAATTTTTGGAAGTAAATTACATTTTTCCTAACTATACAAACCTGAGGTCCTTTACATAAGGAATTACTTTCGGCATAGCTGGAATTACGGCCGTTAAAGTCTTGAACAAGGTGGTTAGGCAGTAACACTACGTGTGGCACGCGGGTAGGCTAGCCTGCCCGGATGTAAACACTCCACTTTGCCGTTCAGCCCAGGTTTCAGATTGAGGGCTGACATGAGGTGGGCATGAATGTAAAGGACCTCAGGTTTGTATAGTTAGGAAAAATACAATTTACTTCCAAAAATTGTGATTTGTTCCTACACGATGATACAAACCCTTGCTCTTACAATAAGGAAGACTTACTGATTGGTGGGAGGAATATGAGTAAGCCACTACAAACTGACTGGAGTTCTACACACCTAGGCCACTCCTCCTGGTCGTAAGAGCAAGGAGAAGTGCCCTGTCTCTGACAAACTTCATCGGAGTATAGGAGCTGCATGATCAAGAGTCAGACTTCTGGGCCTTTTGAAATGA
Source organism: Macrobrachium nipponense (assembly GCF_015104395.2). Taxonomy (NCBI): domain Eukaryota; kingdom Metazoa; phylum Arthropoda; class Malacostraca; order Decapoda; family Palaemonidae; genus Macrobrachium; species Macrobrachium nipponense. The sequence continues at coordinate 72,167,010 of NC_061091.1, read as the reverse complement.
GTGAGGAATCGTAACTCATCCAAAAATGGGCTGTGAAGAATATTTAAAGTTGGAGGCATTAATGCAAAGTTCTGGAAGGGTTTGCATTATTACCAGTCTCCTTCCTCCCCTTGCTAGAGGAAGGAGCGGGATTGCTTCTATGATTCTGATAAGAAACATAAAAAGGATGCTGTATGTGTAAGCTTACCGCATCAATTGTTCGACCAGCCAGTGTAACTTCGAGTCCTATCCTCAACCTGAAGGAAGAGGAGTGGAAGGATGATGTGGGGAAGATGGAGAGGCCAGTCACTCTCACATCCTCTTACCTCTAGAACTGCACACGTAGGCGAGAAGCAAACTTGTCCTCTTGAAGGAGCTGGGTAAGCAAACACAACCTGCAAGCATCCACCACCGGTCCAAGGATATGAGGTTCTAAGGACCTGTCAACAGGCCCAAAGGGAAAGATAAATATGATCGCAATGAGACCTTATCTATCTTCCTGACCGACATTCTTTCGGAGTGATGACAAGTACCCATCCACTGGACTATCCAACTGCAGAAGAAGTCTCTCATGGTCTCGTAATATTCCGCAGTGGATAAAGACACTAACCCAATCCATGGTGGGTGTTGATCCTTGTGGGTACAGGACCACACCAATAGGACAAAGTAATGACTGATCTGGATCAAACCAATGCAAAATCCACAGTGTAGCTCATGATGGTCTCAGACTCTTCAACAGGCTGCCGACCTGACTGCGCTCAGTGTGAGGTGAGCAGTCATGCATCCGAGACGTAGTCACATGACACTCGCCTTTTGAAGGGTTCATGCCGAGAAACCATACAAATCGTGACTATCTTGTTCGCCACGATGATTGGAGACGAGATGATGATTTCTTCTCAAGGCATGCGCCCATCAAACGATAGTCAATTGCCTTCTAGAAACTGAGGTCCCTGATGGCAAGACAGGAGTTCTCATAGTAGTTGAATCTCAACTAAGGAGAAACAATACTATATGCCAGTGAAAGACTAAGGTGAATGCAGACTACGTCTTCACAGCTGAATCGAGAGAAGTTCTCTCTCAATATTCTGAACATAGAAAAGTCCAGTCATGACACCAACCAGTGAAGACAAGTTTAATCCCTGTTGTTTTTACAGACTGAAAATGCTAAACTGCTAACCTTCATTGCTGTTCGGTGAGAAGTCGGAGTTTGCAATGAAAGCGGAGCGCCATTCAGTAATGAAAACAGGGATTGTACTGCCTAAAGAAACCGCTTCTCATGGGCTGGATCAGGGAGGACATTTCTATACGTAGAAAGTAGAGCTGGCAGGGTGGGGAACAGGTGAAGTCTTTCGTTATTCATCTACAAGTCGGGGTGAGCAAAGAAATTGTAAACCTACGAATTATGTGATGTATTTAGAAGACAAACTCAGATGTCTGAAGAAATCATTCTGCATTATCACAGCGGCAGGTGCAATGAAGCGGAAGACTAAGCTACAGACTTCTGTTACGGTGAGGTAAACAGAAAGATGATGAGTCTAGTGAGATATCTCTGTCTGAAAATTTTTGCAACGTCATAGGGCGATGCAGGAAATATGGTCATGCACGGTATGCGAGAATTCCAGCCAACCAGAAACCTAAGGCTGTGATTGCCGGGCAGAGATTCGATTTGGTAGTCAATCATCGCAGAGGAGGAGAGACAAAATCCAAATGAACTATCTCGGAGAGCCTGCTGTTCTGGCTGCGGCAGGCAAGGCTGGCAGCCAACCTGTACACCGCTTGCTCTGCTCACTTGTCATCCTGAGTTGCCAGGTAATCCATTCCATGAAGGAATGCGTTCGGCTAGAACTATCAAGCGCAAGAAAATACGCTGAAGCATTTCACCGAACTGGGAGGGAAGCCCAACCCCGTCCCATTCGGTGAATGCAAATGCCGTGGTGTTGTTGTACACAATACCACTAGTAGCTCAAAATCGAAGCCGGTAACTCTTGGGAGGCTTGCAAGGCAGTCCCGAGCTGTAGTTCAATTAAGAGAAGATACTATTCGTCTCAAGTCACATACCCGTAGAGTTAACTACAGTTATGTGCATACACCTCAGACAATTCAACTGTTAACAGAAGCATGTCGCGAGAGAAATATATGTAGTATTTGTAGGTCCTGTACATAGACCTCCAGCCTAAATTCTCTTCCATTCGAGGAACAAGGAATAAGGACTGTAAGCCAGCCTCCTTCATTCTCTAATGAGAGAGCGAAGGTGAAGTTTTCCCGAATGAAGACTTCTATGGTGATAACAGGATACCGAAGTGGACTAGTTCAAGCCGAACTGGATGTTCCCAAAACAGTAGCACTGGAGAGGCATTCACTCTTTCGGGGCTATCCATCCTGAACGGATTGACCAAAAACAGTCTCTAGGGTTCAAATTACGAGGAGGAATTTGGTGGAGTTTTCCACCAAATTCCTCTTATTTCTTTGTTTCATTCTGTATAACCAAAGAAATAAAGGGAAAAAAAAGAAAGGAGGACAGACTGTTAATGCCCGTTCTTCTCTATCCCAGGGGGTGACCACCTACTGAGGGCGACGGACCGTCAAGTCCATCCAGGCTGAGCCCCTCCAGAAGATATCTTCCTTCAGCAGCAGTACTTCCTTCAAATGCTAGAAATTCCAGGAATTAATGGCTTAGCGAGACTCCTGAGTTCGTAACAACAATTACCGAGAATGTGTGTCTCGACAGTGTGTTTGGAAATTACAGGAAAACCAAAACACTACAGAGACGCCAGAAATTCCAAGGAATTGGAGCATTCGGCGAGATTCCTGATTATTGTAGTAAAAATTATCAGAAATTCTCGTCTCACCTACTCTGGACCATGGTCTCGGCCAAGTTTTTGCAGATCATAGAAGACAAAATCACTCAGAGAGTGCTAGAAATTCCGAAGAAATTTAAGCGCTCAGTGAACGCCCCCCCCCCCCAAAATTTTTGTCAGACGATCATCGGATGGTGGTCCTCCCGATTCCAATAGAAATCAAGGACGTCTGGAGAAAACTTTTTCCCGAGGAGGGTTACGAAACTCATACTGTAGGCAAAACGCCTGCCGCCACTGTGACCATCGTCTGGGGTGGGGCTGAGTGTGCACCTGACAGGAGAGAGCCGATACCGTCCTCCGACACGTCCAGTCTTCGTTGAGGTCGAACCTCTCAAGAGGACTGAAGGGGGAGCCCACACCGGTCTCTGTGTGCATGGTCCAGCAGGACCATCATGTGAACAGCGGTGATGAGGTCACTCCGTGAGTCTAGGAAAGCGTCATCGTCCTTGCCAGCCCCCACGATCTCCCCCAACCACTTGAGCATATGATCTGTTTTGGTCCCAATACCGAACCATGCTCGTGGCCAGACTGTAAGAAGTGCATTCATCACGGTCACTCCTGTTCACCTCGTTCCTCCCAGTGTAGCCCGAGGAGGTTGAAGAAACAGGTGAGGGAGATCTGATGCTCCTACCCTGCTACTAGCAGAACCAGTAGGCTGGGAGAACTATGGTAATCGGGCTGCAGGTCTGGATCAGCGTTGTCCTGCGGAGAAGTGCTGGACCAAGGACGGTAGCATCAGTCTCGTGTGTCAGGGGAGGGGACTGCAAGCGATCACGACCCACGGTGGGTGATCAGGCTGCAGGTCTTGGACAGCGGTCTCCTTCCCTCCGGGAGTGGATCTCCGCACAAATCTCAAAATTGCGTATGTCGCATTCTCGTAATATTTGCTCCGTTTCATAGTTTTATAGATGAAAATGTGCGCAATTTCATGTAGAATACACAAAATATAATTGAACGTTGTAGCTTTTCTCATTTTTAAAAATATTTGCATAAAAATCACGATATAGAAAAAAAAAACCACGTTCGGTCAACTTTGACCGAAAGCAACTATAAGCTAAAATTCTTTAGTCTAGTAATATTCAGTCATTTATCTTCATTTGAAATAAATTCGAAGTCTCAGGCACAATATTTAGATTTATGGTGATTTTTTTTTAAAAAACTTTTTCCTTCCCTCCACCCGCGGATTCTCTGCCGCAAATCTCCGAAATGCGTACGTTGCATTCTCATAATATTTTCTCGTTTCATATTAGGCGTTTCATAGAGTTTTATATATGAAAATTGTGCGCAATTTCATTTAGAATAAAAAAAAATAATTGAAGGTTGTAGCTTGTACTCATTTTTGAAATATTTGCATATAAATAAAAATATATAAAATAATTTGACATTCGTTAACTTTAACTAGTCCGAAATGGTCGAAAACTGCAATTGTAAGGTAAAAATCTTACAGAATAGTAATATTCAGTAATTTACCTTCATTTTTTGAAACAAATTGGAAGTCTCTAGAACAATATTAGATTTATGGTGAATTTTAGAAAAAAAACATTTTTTTACGTCCCGCGCGTTACGAATTCATGCATCATTTGTGAAATATTTTCTCTGTGTTGCTTTGATTGTTTTACAATGAATTATATACCAAAATGATCGCAATTTAGTGTACAATACAACGAAAAATAAATTAACTCATTAGCTTTAACCGTTTTGCTCACAGCGCGATTTGAATACAATTATATATGAAATTTTTTTTTCACGCTATCATATATCTCATTATTTATATATGATAGATATTTTTTTTTTAATTTCTGATGGTGAATATTAAACTTCAGGCAATGACAAAAAAAAGCCAAAAATTAACTCTTAATCTTAAAAACTAAGCGCGCTGTGATTTTTTAAAAAAAAACATTTTTTTTTTTGCTTCGGCGCTCACTCCCAGACCCCACTGGCATACGGGAGACGATTTTTATTATACCCCTTCGGCGTTAAAGGGTTAAATACAACAATTTGGACCATTCAATACCTAACCTAACCGTGACTGTACTTGTAATAGTGTATTAGTGTACAGGGTACAAGAAATACTGTACGTACATGTATGTATGTACGTATGTAGTAAAATGTGGAAACCTTACCTTTCAAGTGAGGCAATCTCCGAAAGTGGCGACAGAGGAGGACAAATGGCAGAAAACATGAACACTTAACTTTACGAAACACATTAAAAAATGGCAGAAAACATTACCACTAAACTTTACGAAACACATTAACAAATGGCAGAAAACATCAACACTTCTTGATTATCGCCATCTTCACTCTCCATAGAAAGCATCCTCTTCTTTCCGAGAACTTCAGCAACATTCTTGGGACCCATGTCTAATAACGTAAATAATTAAGTTCACACACAACACAAAGTAACTTAAAGTACAACAAAAGCAAATCACTAACACTATTTATGTTAACAAATGAAATATATGTGAATGAATGATTTCAGGTGTTTACGATAACGCTGCCGCAAAAAATGGTCAAGGAACGCCTTTACATAGAGGCATGATGGGACAGATGTTTGACCAATAGGAGAGCAGGATCTTACGGCGGTGAATACATCAGGAACCAAAGGGCGGGAGAGCAGGAGGATGGTGGCGAGTCTACTGATTTGGCGGTGCGCGAGTTTTAAAATTGTTTTCGGCGGTCTGGGCGAATCTCGGACTTACAGTACATACACCCTTTCGCAACCTGAATTATTTTCATACACAAAAGCAAAAAAATCTTTCTTTGCCTTCGTGACCTGGATTTTTCGTACGTAGGGGTATGACTATAGTAGAGTCGTGACTACCTAAAGTCTTGCTATCAGCCCTAGATTTTTGTGTTTACTCTTCCTGTCTCTTTATAGGTTTCTTGCTATCCCAGTCTCTACACTTGTTACATGTCAAATCTGCAGAACACACTTGCACCCTGCAGTCGGTACAAAGGGTATGCAAGTTGTAAGAAACTTTAATTTCGTATTACAGCCTTTGCTGCAATAACAAATGCTAACTGAAACTTGAGTCTGACATACTAAGGTTCGAACTAGTCAAACTATCCAAAAAGTTGTATTAGGAAAAAAAAAAAATTGGCTCTTAAACTTGAAAAAAACTTAAATCTGTGAAAACAAAAATCGCTCCCAAAATGCAAACCTAACATTCGCTAATCGTGCCAAAAAGGCTACCAAAGGCAAAAATACCTATATAAAATAAACTATAAAAGCAATAGAATTTCAAAACAAGCTGACTTCCCACAACTGAAACTGTCATAAGCAAGCAAAAAACAAATTAGAAGCTCTTTGCCAAGTTCTTTCTCTTTCCCCGAAAGTGGACAGGCTAGTCGAGACTAGTGACCTACACAAAACAAAGTGGACGAGGCTAGTGACCTACACAAAACAAAAGTGGATGAGGCTAGTCCCTACACAAAACAAAAGTGGACGAGGCTAGTCACCTACACAAAAACAAAAGTGGACGAGGCTAGTCACCTACACAAAACAAAAGTGGACGAGGCTAGTCACCTACACAAAACAAAAGTAGTGCTACCGCAAATTTCAAAGTTTTAGCTGTCATGCAAGTTGAAACTTTAGCTAAGTAATTACTTGGTAAGTTACTTATATAACAAAATACTTTAAATATAAACAATTTAATAAATATTTCTTGCATAAACCTAAGCAGATACAAATAAGGACAAATAACTTGTAACTTTCCTTGATGAAAATATAATAATTCAAATGATCCAAAAGTTCCAAATACAAACCTTGAAAGTACAATTCTTGGTCAAGATGTGAGGAAACAAAGCTTTTCCTTGTAGGCTACGATGAGACACTTCGTAGCACTTCCCAAAATTCCTCCCATTCACACTAAATGACATGGTGACAGGATTAGAATCCATGTCCAAAAAGCAGCCTATGACATCACCTTTTCCAAAGGGTTGTCCATAATCCTGTAGAACAATACTGATTAGTATTACACTTGAATTGTTTTGCAAAAACTCCCCTTGCATAACCCACTACAGAAGATACAAAGAGTTCTTTGCATGATTTCTCACACACCAACTACACTGTTTCCAGCCTCTTACTTTTCAACTGTTCCAAACGGTCTTTTTAAGCTTATTTGTGAGTGTTATTTACCATTACTCTGCTTGAATTTCCCTTTCTTACATAAGAACAAATCATTCTAGCAACCCCTGTAAAAGTAGAAATGTTTACCACATATATTTGCAAGCATTATACCAACATGATAATTTATCCTTAGGCATGCTAATCTTGGTTGTAAACTTGTGCAAAAACCATACAATTTTTCCAAGTCATATCTTACTTTGATTTTCAAATCTGTGGATGCCTTTGCTCTTCCATCATAACCATAGCTGAAGGGTTCCTCTCCAAGCGTCATTCCAGCATCATCAATGGACCACCCACATCGTACAATGTGAGGATGTTGTTCCCCTTCAAGGTGAGGAACTGCCAAGTGATCTTCTACTTTAACCTCATAGAATAAGCGACCACGCAGGAAGCCATAGCTAGCACGAACTCCATGCCATGCATAAGCAAAATCTTCAGAAGTCATAGGTTTTGCACTCAAGAAGGTCTCCTTATCTATGATCAAACTCAAATCACGGTTGTCTTGTGGAGCAAAAGTCACATATCAAATGGCATCCCTATTCATAAATACATCAGATGAATTTAAAATGGCAAGTTTGACTAAATTTGTCAATGCTATAATTACTATGCTTCCAAGATGATCAGGGAAGTTTAAAACTTCACAAGACTAATGTAGCATTAAGTACTGCTTGGATTACTATTTTGTAAATAGAAGACAGTCACAAACTGATCACTGGATGAAACTCTGGTTGAAGACTGTACATCACTGACTGAAACTTTCCATAAGCAAATGTTCTGAACAACACCAACTATGCAAAAGTATAAAAGCCATTCCCTTGTTTCACTAAAAGAAAAAATTCTGAAGCTAACTTACACCAGTCAAGAATCACTGCCTCTTCATCATAATTCAGATCATCATCTTGTATGTTTATCAGCACTTTCAGGACGACATCTCTTGGAATCTGGGGGTCCCTCTCGGCTGGCGGATGCTTGCCGCTTCTCGCCTCGTCTCTTTTCAAAGGGTTCTCGTTCTGGTTCAGCAAATTCTTTAGCAGAAAATGCCGTTGGTGGTGGACCTTCACGATTAGTATCTGGTTCCCTCTTACTGCTATAAAAATAAAAAATAAATATATTTTTTTAATACAATATCCATTATACTGTAATTAGCACTGTGTACAAAACACATACTACATTATCCAAACACTAAAATCACCTCATCAAAAAGTGTAGCTGTGTGCAAATACTAGACTTATTCAAACGTCTTACTATAATATATGAGAAATACTCCTAACAAAATTACAATATATCACCATCCCAAAAATACTAATGATATCAACCCTTAATGGACGGATACCCTCATATGAGTAAAAGTAACAGGTTTGAGTGGTGGCCACATTATCTCTGTGTTATCAATATTATATGCCATTGATATGGAGAAATCAGGTAAGAAAGAGGTTTCATTACTTCAAAAGCCTGTAAATTTACTATTGGAACATTTTAGACCAGATCAGCTTGCCAATTCTAGACAGCTCATGATTTAGTAGTGCACTTGACTTCAAGGGAGCATCTCTCCTCTCTCTCTCTCTCTCTCTCTCTCGTCTCTCTCTCGCTCTCTCTCTCTCTCTCATCTCTCTCTCACATCTTTTTATATATTTGTTTCATAAATTACTCAGTATTGGTTTTTTAGTTCTTAGCTTTTATGATGGTACTTCCGATGTAATTGTAAATTTGCAAAGAAAAGTGCTACTTTTATCCCAGTAAATTTACATAAATATCTTGAAACAAATAAGGCGCCCTTTGCTTCAACCAACTTCCGCCACTTTAGAAAAATTTAATAAATCAAGTTTAAAGTTTACCTATATTCAAAACGTGATATTTCAGTGTTTTTAAGATAAAGAAGTAATTTTCTTAAGTATGATATGGGGAATTACTTGGCACTAATGAAAAAATCTGCCTATTGAAGATTGCTTGTAATTTCTTGCAATTGCAAAGCAATCTTGATTTACCAAACTTTCCTAATTAATCTCATTAAAAATTGTTTTAAAAATTACTGAAAGGGTGTGAAATGATGAAATTAAACAATGATTGTTATAATCTATGCAAATAAACAGGAAGCAAGCACATGCTTGCAACAAAAACAATTTATAACAGAAAAGTAGTTTGTTCATATTGTTATTGTTATAGAAGGAATAAAGTATACAAGAGACTAAAATACAATAATTTTTACAGGCAAGCAACCAAATAAAAATGTTAGGTTGCTTGTCTGCAGGCTTGCAAACATAACATCATTTTCAAAAAATAACCATTTTCCAACAAATTTTTTCCCCATTATTGTTGTTTTGAGAATACAGAGAGAATTGCTACAAGAGAATAACGTAACATCATCTTGCTACAAGAGAATAAAGTAACAGTAACTTTGCAAGTAAGCAACCAAGTAAGCTTGCTTGCAACAAAAGTAGAGTTGCACAAAACAACCGATTAAGAGTAAGAAAAACACAACTCTGCAATTTTTATAACTATTAACATCATATTGGGGATTACAAGATTGTAATGATGTATAACCTAAGCTAACTATTTTTGTATTGTTTTTGTATATATATATATATATATATATGACTGGTAAAAGTGTTCTGTAACAACAGAATCCATCTAATAAAAGGAGCCCATAAAAACACCAAAATGTAGAGAGAAAAGTACTTTTCTCTCTACAGTTTTTGGTTGTTTTTATGGGCTCCTTTTATTAGATATATATATATACAGGGGGTCCTCGAGTTACGACGTTGATCCGTTCTTACGATGCATCGTACACGAATTTCAGCGTAAGTCGGAACATTGAAAAATACCACATGATTTAATGTAAATACCTATCAATAACAACGAGAGAACAATTCCTTACCTTTATTAGTTGATTGGCTTGCACCATGGAGAGGAAGCTGCGGTGCTGGAGAGACTGGGGGAGGTTAGTGAAGAGAAAAAGAACCTCCAGAAGTTGCTGGAGATGCTGAGGCAGATGATTCTTGAGGTGAGGCAGAACATACTAGTACTGGAGATGCTGAGCAGGTGATTCTTGAGGTGAGGCCAGAACATACTAGTGAAGATGTTGGGGCAGGTGAGTTCTTTAGGGAGGCAGAACCTACAGAAGTGCTGGAGATACTGGGGCAGGTGAGTCTGGGTTAGCAGAACATTCAGAAGGTGTGCTGGATTAGCAGAGGCAGCTGAGGTAGAGGGTACAGATCTTCTGCAGGCCTCTCTACCTTCTTAAAATACTGCTCCAAGTTAGTCTGAACAGAGAGCGACCTCTTTCATCCAAGATCTCCTTGTAACACTGCATCAAATCCATGACGCCTCTGGAAACCCTAGTGAACCTGTCCAAGTTGGGATCCTGAGCCTCAAAAGTTGACAACGCTTGCTGCAACTCTGCAAAACCTCTTATCAAGTCCTGCCTTGTGAAAGCCTTAGGCTCTGGGGTGGGTGCGTTCTTCTTCTTCCTCTATTATCTGCTTCTCCAGTTGTATCAGGTCCTCAGCAGATAACTCCTCGCCATGAGACTCCAGCAGCTCTGTAACATCATCAACCTCCATCTCCAATTGATTTCCTTACTCAGGGCAACAACGTTCTTGACAACTGCTGAACTGTGTCCTCAAACCCATGGAAATCATTCACAAATTGAGGACAAATTTTCTTCCAGACACCATTCATGTTTGTTTGCTTAACCTCCTCCAGGAATTAGCAATGTTCTTTACAGCATCAAGGATGTTGTAGGATTTCCAAAAGTCCTTCAGAGTCAAGTCCTTCTTGGTTTCAGTTGCCTGTAAAGCCATAGCAATTGTTCCTTTCCTCGGTAGGTAGTAGGTTCTTGAAACCGAAGTCCTTCTTGTAGGTATAGGCCCCTTGAAACGAAGCAATCACTCCCTTGGTCCATAGGCTGTAAAAGGCCGTGGTATTAGGTGGAAGGTAAACCACCTTGACAAATTAGGGTTGAAGTCTCCCTGCTGGGCAGGGTGTGCCAGGGGCATTGTCCAGCACTAGCAACACCTTAAAGGGGATACCCTTGGAGGCGCAATACCGCTCCCACACTTGGAACAAAATGGTTACGAAACCAGTCCTCAAACACTGCAAGTGTCACCCATGCCTTCTGTTGGACTTCCAAAAATTACTGGTAGTTGACCCTTCCAAATGCCCTTGAGTGCCCTTGGATTTTCAGCCTGATACACCAACAAGGGCTTCAGTTTGAAGTCGCCAGCAGCATTACCCCCAAGAAGTAAAGTTAGCCTCTCCTTGCTGGCTTTATGACCGGTGCTGACTTCTCCTCCTTGGCGATGTAAGTGCGGTTAGGCATACGCTTCCAAAACAAAACCTGTCTCGTCTACGTTAAACCATTGCTGAGCAGAATAAAACCCAACCCCCCTCCTTAATTATCTCAGACAACGCTTTAGGAAATTCACATCGCTGCTTTCTCATCCCCACTAGCAGCTTCACCTTGCAATTAAGTTATGGTAATTGGCCCGAGCCTTAAATCATCGCATAAACCAACCCTACTAGCCCACAAACTCTTCACCTTTCACTTCCCTCCCCCTTTTCTTTTTTCAACGCTTCAAACAATCTTTTCGCCTTCTCCTGAATCACCATAAGGCTGACTGGGATACGCCGTTGATTTGGTCTTCCAACCAAAGCACCAATAACCTTTCCATTTCAATTATTAGACCACTACGCTGCTTAGTTATCACTGTCGCTTTCATAGGAGCAGATCCTTTCACATGTTCAACGATGCGCTCTTTATCTTTGATAATGGTAGCAACGGTCGAACGGCTAAGGCCAAGCGAGCGGCCAATGTTTGTTGGCGTTTCTCCCTTCTCGGATCGCTTTATAATGTCCACTTTAACTTTCCATGGTGATGGCCTTCTTTTCTTCGATGCACTACATCAGAAGAGTCCGCCTTGCGCTTGGGAGCCATAACAAAGAGCAAAAAGTTACAAAAACGATACAACACGAGGGAGAGAGAGGCAGTGTAAACAACACCAATGGCGTATGGGCGAGGACTGAGCGTAGCGAAGCGACGCCGTCCTCTCCCCCACAAAGCGTATTCTTCCGCCGTGTGCCTGGAACTAGTTCGCGTTTGTTTACGTTGCTTACGACGCTAAACCGCGTAAGACGGAACGACGCAAAATATTTTATTTTTTATATTTTTATGGGGGCGCGTTCGTAACCACGAAACATCGTAAGTCGAGACCAGCGTAACCGAGGACTTACTGTATATATATATATATATATATAGATATATATATATATATATTATACTATATAATATATATATATATATATATTATATATATATATATATATAATATATATATATAGTATATATATATATATATATATATATATCTATATATATATAGTTAATAATATATATTGATAATTTTAATATATATATATACTAATAATTATATATATATTATATATATATATATATATATATATATATAATATATATATAGAGTAATATATATATAGTATATACACAGTGGTACCTCGACATACAAAAGGCTCAACTTATGAAAAATGATATTGTTAGTATACAATAAAGTTTTGTACATACGTACCTGGCAGATATATACTTAGCTATGTCTCTGACGTCACGACAGAAAATTCAAAACTCGCGGCACACGCTACAGGTAGGTTCAGGTGATCTACCTTACCGCCGCTGGGGTGGCGGGTGTAAGAACCAGTCCCCCTTTCTTGTCAGATTTGTTCTTCCACCTGTCCTCCTGAGGGGAGGCTGGGCGGGCCATCAATCGTATATATCTGCCAGGTAAGTATGTACAAAACTTTATTGTATACTAACAATATCATTTTTGTACATGAACTTCCCTGCCAGATATATACTTAGCTGATTGACACCCTTGGTGGAGGGAAAGAGACACATACTCACATAGAAAGTGGGGACAACACATGTAAAAGGAATAAATATATACCCTTGGTTCTTACCTGATCTAGGCAGAAGACTTCATAGTTACTGTCTATTAGTCTGCGTTGCCTAAAGAGTTTCAGCGAGGGCGTGACCTGTAGCTGAAGAACTCTTTGGGTCTACCAATGGGAACTGAGTCCACTTACTTGGCAGAATCCAAACAGGGTCTGGTCAATGGGGATCAACCGCTACGTGACAGAGCCTATCACTACCAACGCAATGAGCCTCAAGCACAACGATCACCTAACCAATTACAAAATATTAGTATACGAAAGAAGGAGCTGCCTCCTGCAACCTCCTTCGTACAACCAAAAAATCAATATCAAAAACTAACAGGGAAAAAGATAAAAGGATGTGTTTCAGCTTCCTGCCCCAGCACTGAATCTGCTAATAAGTAAGGGCCTAGCCAAAACATTTCTTTTTTATACGTAATCGATACGTCTTTTAGGTAGTGATTGGAGAAGACTGATTTCACACCTCCAAAAAAGTGGCCTTCATGAGGTTTTGCAATGACATATTCTTCTTGAAAGCCAAAGTCGTCACGATGGCCCTTACTTCGCGCTCTTGACTTTCAGAAGACTAAACTGTTGCTGATTGCACGATGTGTGGGCTTCTCTAATAAACATTCCTGATAAAGAATGAGAGGGCATTTTTTGATAAGGGCGTACTGGGTCCCTTACTGAGCACCAGAGATTGCTTGCATTAGCACCAAGTATTCTCTTCCTCTGAAGATAAAATTTCAGGCTTCTCACCGGGCAAAGAGATCTCTCCTCTTCTGTCCCAACTAAGGAGGACAAGCTTTTAATTTCGAAGCTCCTGGGCCATGGTGAAGAAGGGTTTTCATTCTTGGCTAGGAAAGCCGGAAGAAAAGAGCAAATCGCGGATCCTCCTTGAAAACCTACCTCACCTTCTAGAACCTGCAGCTCGCTGACTCTCTTCTGAAGCTAACGCACAGAGAAAAAGTCTTCATCGAGAGGTCTCTGAACGAAGCTGTATGGGGAGGTTTCGAATCTTGAGGACCTCAGGAAGAGCAGTACGACATCTAGATTCCAGCTAGGGACTAAGCAAGAGGTTCTTTTAACCGTCTCAAACGATTTGATTAAGTCATGGAGGTCCTTATCTTCAGATATGTTTAATCCTCTGTGACGAAAAACTGAAGAAAGCATGCTCCTGTAGCCCTTGATGGTAGAGACTACTAACCCGCATTTTTCTCTCAGGAAGAGAAGAAAATCTGCTATCTGAGTCACAGAGGTACTGGAGGAGGAAACTTTATGAGTCCTGCACCAACGTCGAAAAACATCCCACTTCGACTGGTAGACTCTGGAGGTGGTAAGGTCTACGTGCATTGGCAATAGCCCTTGCCAGACTTTGCCGAAAAGCCCTTAGCTCTGACGAGACTCTTGATAGTCTGAATCCAGTCAGACTGAGAGCGGGGAGGTTCTTGTGAAAACCTGTTGAAGTGGGGCTGTTTTGAGCAGATCGACTCTTAGTGGTAGGGATCTTGGAACATCCACCAGCCATTCCAGTACCTCTGTGAACCAGTCGTGGGGCGGGCCAGAACGGAGCTATCAAAGTCATCCTCGCTCCTTCTGAAGCTGCGAACTTCCTTAGCGTTTCCCCTAGAATCTTGAAAGGCGGGAACACGTAAAGATCCAGGTTTTTTCCAATCCATCAGGAATGCATCTATTGCACACTGCTCTTGGATCCGCAATAGGGGAGCAGTATAGATCTATCCTCGCATTCCTGGAGGTCGCAAAGAGATCGAGATGGGGCCTGCCCCACGTCCTCCACAGCTCCTGGCATACGTCCGAGTGCAGAGTCCACTCTGAGGAAAGGACTTGATTCCTTCTGCTTAGCAGATCTGCTCTGACATTTCTTTCTCCTGTACGAACCTGGTGAGAAGACTTATCTTCCTTTCCCTCCGACCACAGGAGGAGCGATCTCGCTGTCTCGTACAGGGAGAAGGAGTGAGTCCCCCGTTTCCGAATGTAAGCCAGGGCTGTGGTGTTGTCCGAGTTGATCTGAACGGACTTTCCTTTACGAGGGGTTCCGAAGGTTTTGAGAGCGAACCAAATCGCTGTTAGCTCTTTCCTGTTGATGTGCCAGGACACCTGATCCCCCATCCAGGTGCCTGACACTTCTCTCGACCTGAGAGTAGCTCCCCAACCTATGTCCGATGCGTCTGCATATAACACTAGGCTGGGGTTCCGAACATGAAAGGAAAGGCCTTCCTTGAACAGGAGAGGGTCTAGCCACCAATGGAGATCCTCCTTTACCACTTGCAAAATCTTGAACGCAAAGTCTAGACCTTAAGATCTTCGGTTCCAGTTCCTCGTCAGGAAGAACTGTAGGGGTCTGAGGTGCAAACCTCCCTAGAGAAAAACGAATTGCTCCAGCGAGGAGTGTGTCCCCAACAGACTCATCCACTCCCTCGCTGTGCATACATCTTTCTCTAGAAAGATTGCGACCTTCTCCGAACATCGGGTTATCCTCTCTGGGGAAGGATACGCCCGAAAAACCTGAGAAGCCATCAGAATCCCCAGATAGATACGATCTTGACTGGGGATTAGCTGTGACTTCTCGAAATTCACTAGCAAACCCAGAGAAGCTGCTAGATTCAACGTTAAGCGTAAGTCCTCCAGACATTTCTCCTTGGACTTCCCTGGGACCCTGATTAGCCAATCGTCCAAGTAGAGGGAAATCCTCACTCCCTCGAGATGAAGCCACTGAGCAACGTTCTTCATCAGCCCTGTGAAGACTTGGGGGCTGTGGAAACGGCCGAAGCATAGGGCCCTGAACTGAAAAACGGTTTCCCTCCCCACTGAATCTTAGAAATTTGCGTGACGAAGGATGGACCGGCACGTGGAAGTAAGCATCCTGAGGTCCAGTGACACCATCCAGGTCCCCGGACGAAGAGCTGCCAAGACTGATGAAGTCGTCTCCATAGCGAACTTCCTCTTCTTCACAAAGACGTTTCAGGCGCTTACGTCCAGAACCGGTCCTCCCATCCTCCTGAGTTCTTGGGAACAAGGAACAGACGGTTGTAGAAAACCCGCGGAAAGAGGGTCCTCTACCATCTCTATTGCCTCTTTCTCCAACATCAGTCTACTGCTAGAGCGAGGGCTTGATTCATGAGTGGGTCTTGTATTTGGCCACCCAGCTCCCTTGGTGTGGTGGTCAAAGGTGGTCTCGAGATAAAGGGAATGAGGTATCCCTTCTTGATGATAGCGAGGGACCAGTTGTCCGCCCCTTTTGTGCCCAGACGTCTGCAAAATTCAGAAGGTCTGGCACCCACAGTTGTCTGGAGGACACGCGAGCTATTTCTTGTCCCTAATAGACCGAGAGAAGGTCCTTCCTATTCTAGGTGGTCTCGAACCTCTGGAGGAAGAAGTGCGGGACGAAGGGCCTCCTCGAAAGGGCTCTTGCCTACTCTGAGTGTCCTTCTTCGTTTTCTGCTGGAACGAAGGTTTCTTTGGGATCCTAGCTGAACGAGCCAGCATATCCTGCATCGCTTTTGCTGACAACGAGCTGGAAATGTCATTGATTATTTTCTTCGGGAAGAGTTGCGGAGAAAGTTGAGAGTACAACAAGGAAGCTCTCTGTGCATGGGAAATAGCCTTGGTAAGAAAGGAGCAGAAAACCGCCCTTTTCTTTACTACTCCTGCGCCAAAAAGGAAGCTATCTCCCTGGATCCGTCTCTCACTGCCTTGCCATCCATACAAGACAGCACCGCGTGAAGGTCTTCAGGTGAAAGAGTGTCTTGATCTTGAGTCCTCTTAGCCATGACTCCAAGGGTCCAGTCAAGAAAGTTAAAAACTTCTAAGACCCGGACATTCCCTTCAGAAGGTGATCTAACTCGCTCATACCCCACGTCGTCTTCGCAGAATTAAGCGCCGAGCGACGTCGCAATCAACCAACGAAAGAGAAGTCCGAGTCTGCCGGAGAGGGAAGAGTCAGACCCAAGGGCTTCTCCTGACTCGTACCAGAACCCCATCTTTCCCGTAAGTTTGGACGGGGGAAAAGAAAATACGGCTCTTCCCTTTCTCCTCCTTTGAGACCAACCAATCGTCGAAGTTCTTGAGAGCCTTCTTCATCGACACTGTCGGTTTCATCTTAACGACTGAAGACTTCTTAGCCGTATTGGTCGTTGAAAATAAGGACGGAGGTGACGGAGGAGCAACGGCCGAAAGAGACTCCCCAAAATCTTGCAAGAGGAGGTCGGTCAGTCTCTTGTACGACGAAACGGAAGCATCCTTGGGCAAATCTTCCTCAGAATCCCCAAGATACTCTTCAGACGAATGACGCTTAGAAGTTCTACTGCAAGGAGGAGAGCTTTTCCTCGGGAGAGCGCCTACTGGGAGAATGTCCACTGGGCAGAGCGCCTACTTGGAGAGAGAGCGCCTACTTGGAGAGCCGCCTACTTGGAGAGCGCCTACTAGGAGAGCGCCTACTTGGCGAGCGCCTACTGACGCGCCTATAGAGCGCCTACCTACGGAAGCTCGCCGGAAGCAAAGTCTATCGTCCACAGATGAGCGCCTGGACAAGGGAGAGAGCGGCCTATCAGGCTCTCTGCGCCTGCTAGGCTCTTGGCGCCTGCCAGGCTCTTGGCGCCTGTCAGACTCAAAACCCTACCAGGCTCTTGACGCCTGCCACGGGGAGAAAAACTTCCACGGAAGAGTCCCTGTCCGAAGCACAGCGCTTACAAGGCTCTGAGCCCCTATCCAATCGGGAGTGATCAAACGGAGAGGAATGCCTCCACTGGCGCCTACTAGGCACCGAGCGCCCGTCAAAAGGAGAGCGGCAGCGGCTACCAAGCGAAAGACTCTTCCTTCGCTCCTGACGAGTGCGAGGCTCTTGACGCCTGTCAAGCTCTTGACACTTAACTGAAGAGGAGCGGAAATCCTGAGGAGAGCGCCTGTCAGGCTCCTTGCGCCTGACATGCTCAATACTCTTGCTGGGGAGAGAGGAGAGCCTACTCGGAGAGTGATCCCGAACTTCAACCTGCACTTCTGACGTCCTACTACGAGGCTCAATAACTTCTCTGGCAGGAGGAGAGAGAGCAGAAGAGACGTCTTTGGACTCTTCACCGGAAGCGAGGCGGTCCTTCCGACGATGAGAAGACCCGGCAATAGAAATCTGCTAAAGCCGCAATCTGCGCCTGCAGACCCGGCAAGATGCGCGCGAGGAGACCTCTTGAATTCCTCTACAGGAGATGTAGTCCGAGACCGAACAGGAGAAGTGTAAAAAGAAGAATTCTTGGCTCTCTTGCGTTCCACTTCCGGTTTCTTTCGCGAAGGATTCGGGGCTGGAAGGAAGGGCGCAAGGTGCTTTCCAGGGCCTCTTGAGAGGGCGAGACGACTCCGAGGCGCTCCATACTACGCTTAGGAGAAGGCAACGAAGATGACGAGAAAACACTGGCGCAATAACTCCTTCTTGGCTCGATCCAAGGCCAGCCTGGGAACGAGCAACAAAAAGATCTGCCGTAGGGGATGCCTGACCGGTGGAGTGGTTATCCCTAAACCATTACCTGCGGCTTTCGACTTTTCCTCCTCCATTGGGTCTTGGGAGTCTAGAAGAGGTCTAGGCCTGGAAGCGTTAGTGAGGCCGGTCAGACGCATCCCTCCACTGCACTAGGAGGGCACTGCCACGGAGCACTTGCACTATCACCTACTTACCTTGTCGAGAGCGAGGCGTAAGCTCTCCTTACTCCTGATCGAGGAATCTCCCGGAATGCAACTTCCGAAAACCGAATCTTACGGAGGGTTCAAACGCTGGTGGGCGCAGGGGCTGAACAAACAAGAGAAGGAAACTACTTCTGCTACAGTGGGTTCCTCAACGTTCCATTTCACTGACTCTAGATCTACTTGGAGCTCCTTGAAGAAGCCTTGCGGCGCCCTAGGTCCACCTTCCCAACTTCCTTAAATAAGAAGATAGAGCCTTGCCATCCATCTTCATGCCCAAAACTCTTCGCCACTCTTTAACCAACGGGTTAACGAAAGAGCAATTCATTCCCCTACATACCAATATCAATACGGACCGTGAGGATCCAAAGCAAGCCCTTTGGAAGCCTCACTTTACAGTCACCTCACTGAGCCAAACTCTAAATTAAAAGAAGGTTTTCTTCAAACTCAGAATCATCCATAGATTAGTTAATCCAAAGAAAAAATCCAAAAGAAAATCCAAAAAAAATTTTTAAAAAAAACCAAAATCCAAAAGCGTATGCCAAGCCGAAGCCAAACAAACAAAGGGTAACTTCACCAACCAAATCCAATTCGTCGGCAACGAGGCAAGAATCTAACTATCGTGAAGGACTGAACAACAGGTGTTGTCCAGCCGGCGACCAGAAAAAAATCTGACAAAAAACGGGGACTGTTCTTACACCCCCGCCAACCCAGCGGGCGGGTAAGGGTAGATTCACCTGACCGATTCCTGTAGCGAGTGGCCGCGAGGAGTTTTGAAATTTTTCTGTCGTGAACGTCAGAGGACATGAAGCTTAAGTATATATCTGGCAGGGAAGTTTCATTGTACAAAAAAACTCGAGATAACGAAAGCAAAACACGAAAAAATTGTTTTCAAGATACCGAAAGGTTGTTGCTGTAAAGCCCCGAGGATTCGCCCGGACCACTGGAGAACAATTTAAAACCTCCCGGCGCCACCAGCTGGAGTAAAACTCGCCACCATTCCCGCCCGCTCTCCCATTGGGTCTTGGTTGTTTTCCAGAATTGGAATGCTAGGTCCACCCCAAAACAAGATTGATCTCCTATTGGTCAGCATCTAACCCTTGTGCTTTAAGTATTTCTAGTTGGTGAAAAAGATGATGTAAATTGAAAAACTTATTCATGCAACCACATTTAATAAAAAAAAAAAGCATTAGGTAAGATAGAATCAAAGAAAGAAATGGAATGGTTATGATACTGTTTTGGTAGTTTCAGTAGTTTGAAGCAGAGATAATGCAAATTTAAAATTTTGGCTTAATCTTTGTAAAGTGATTGCTTGGCAAATCGTTCGATACTCCGTTAGTGATGGATATGTAAACAGAAGTTTGGAAAGCTTTTTTTTTTTTTTGTTTTTTTTTTTTTTTTTTATTAGAGTTAATGGTTACTTTACAATTATTGAAATGAGTACAAATGCAATACAAATTTAATAAAAAATTGTGAAATTAGATCATCATAAAATATAAAATAAAATCAGGACTGCCAACAAATATGGATTATTGTTAAGATACAATAAAGTTTTTTTGTACATAACTTACCCTGAGATATAGTATACTTAGCTTACAGAGGACTCCATCGTCCCGACCAGAATTGCCAAAATCTTGCGGCATCAACGCGACAGGTAGGTCAGGTGGTCTGCCCATTCCCGACGCTGGGTGGCGGGATTCTGAAAACCATTCCCGGTTTTATAATCCAGATTTTTCTTCCACCTACCTGTCTCCTGAGGGAGGGCTGGGCCGGCCCATTAATCGTATTATATCTGCCCAGAGGTAAGTATGTGTCCATAGTTTATGTATGTTATGTGTTTCGAGCTACTGTCTGCTTCCTTTATGATTGTAAACCGAGAACTGGTAGGACCAGAATAGAGTTTAGGCCATCATCATTGGCAGACACCATGGTACCTCTTTTACCTAAGTTTCAATCATGTAGAAAGAATAGCCAATTGCCAATCATCATTGGCAGAAAGCGATCAAGCCTATCATCATTAGAAAGACCTGTAGCAATCCATACTTTGATCTTCACCATGTAATCTCAGACGAATATAAAGTAGTTTTTTTGTACTTCGTGGGTTTCTACTAGAACCTCAACATCATTGCCGAATCATCAATGAGTTTAACACCATCGTCGTCATAACCAAAGAAAAGATAATGACCTGACTTCGTTAAAGTGATCTTACAAACCCCAAGACACTCCAATGAATATGGAAGTGCGAATACCAAACCGACCTTAGCGTAAGTAACGATTATCGGCAAGTCTAACATTACCATCCATAGGGCCCCATTATTATTTACGGAGGCAAAAGCCAGAATAATTATTGGGCGGCAGATTACCAGAAAGAACTCTTCAACGTCTTCCGAAGAAAAACCAGCAATAATGAAACAATGGTTATCATCAGAAGTCAACGAAGACGAAAGCAACAGATTCTTCAAGCAACTTAGTATTCATCGTTTAGTGAGCGACTTTTCCAGAAAGCAAACAAGAATTCTAACAACGTCTTACGAAGTAAGAAAAAACCAGAATAATGAATAAAGTATCATCAGAAGTTCACAACCGACCGACGAAAGCAAGAGATTTCTTCAAGTCAACTTATTGATCATCGTTTAGTGAGCAATTTCAGTAGCGGTTAATAAACCTTCCAAAGAAACAAACCCGACGTGTCTTTTTCCTACGGCAAAGCACAAGCTTCGTCTCTCTCTCCATTAAAATCATTCAGAAGGAAAACATTGTTAGTGAGCGTTTCCGGCACTTCACAAGAAACAAAACGAACGGCCTGTTCTTGCAGCATCAGATCTTCAAGGGGCTCGAAGTCATCCAAACCAACGTGGCATGGGGAAACTAGAGCCAAACCAAGGTACATCCGCTAAAGAGGAGGGCCAAGGGCAACATCGTTATCGAAACACCGTGACTTCCCACAAAAATCAAGCTAAGTACCAAGCTTTTATTTTTTTTATTTGGAGTAACCTTTGAGTGGTTTCCTTTGCAGGTCGAATTTCGTTATTCCTGTGGCTGGAAAGTTACGAAGACATTTCTTAATCTTACCTTTTTACAGAAAATTATCTACATCATTGGGATTTCGCTCACTGCGAGTTTTTTATCTTTGAGGTTTTCTGTTTCCAGAAGTTCTCCTGAAATAAATCATAATCATATTACTATTAATTTTGAATCATTTTGGTGATTATTAATCCTTTTAACGTAACAAATCATATTAAACAAGTGAATATTAACGTTTACGCAAGTTGGACGTCTGTTATTTATAACAGATGCTATGGATAGGGTCCGTTAGGAACCCGTAGTTGATTTAGAAAACACCCACAAAAACAAAAACAAGGGGAAAACCCCAGGACAAATCTTAGATCAAAATTAGAGGGTAACACTATTTTGGGTTCATGACAATAAATGCTCCTTTGGCAAAGTCCCAATCGCAGTTTTAGCCTTGAGTTTTTTGAGTTATATAAAATATCGAAACCTCAATGGACTCAAACTTAACTTTAAAAAACATGGCTTGGGATTGCAGGACATAACATGTCTGTAAAAAAACTTTCATTAGGCTAAATTGCGCTGACCAAGGAATCTTCTTCACTAATTTCAAATTTTAGTACAAAGAATGAACGTAAAACAACAAGCAAGTAGAAACAAAAGTTAATAATTGAATTGCGAGTTAGCGAGGAAACTTGTCTTAATTAAAGTAATAGCTCAGTTTTACTTAATAGTTCGTAATTCACATACGTTCGTTTGCTTTATACGTTAACCAACAACAGAATGCTAAAAACAAAAACCACAATACGTTGCCGATGGTAAACAGTTTAGCCCCTAAATATCAAGAAATCAAAATCAAAGCAAAACTCGTTACTGTGTTTCATCTAGTCAGACAGTCAAGGTGGGTTCAAGTTAAATATGCCGAGTGTTCAAAGCAAAGCACCATGGGGGGCCACATAAGCGGACTTTTAGCGTAGGAGGGAGGGAGAGCGGATGTTGTAAAAAACTTAAAAAAGGAATTTCCCTCTGTATCACACGAGCCGTATCAAGTAATCAGAGCAGGTTCCTCGTTTTTTTTAATACATAAGTTATTTTTATAAAGTAGTGCGGGTGGATTAACGCCACCCGACTGGTACGGGCCATAAAAACTTAGAATAATCCTTGTTTTATTCCTTTAGTACAAACGTAATATCCCTCCTGCAAAATAACTGGCGTGTTTATCAAAGGAAAAATTCTATAAACCTTCAAACATAATTAAAATTTCCGTTTGAACAAAAAGAGACAGTTAATCAAATAAAAATAATTATATAGAGGAAACTATACCATTTGGTGCCTCATAAATCGTAACATTGTTCAAATGACCCAAACCAGAATTTTCCCACAACCGCAACGTCGCAGTTTGCACACGCAAAATCCGCGAGAAGCATGCACCCTAGAATGTCCTTAGTGCGTTGGTAAAAAGGAAACCTTGCCTGAGGAATGGGAAATGAAATTTTAAATCCTTCCCGACACTGAAATATAACGATTTCCCCGCGAAACAAAGCCCTAGACACACGGTTGACCTCGCAGCAACAAGTTATTACCCAACCCTTAAAACGACCGAAGCGGGGGTAAATAAAAAAAATGACTCCCCGGGTGCCGGAGGGGGTTTGGAGAGATGAAGCGGAAAAAATATTTTTTTTCAAAAAAAATCATCAAGCGGGAGGGGGGGGGGGGGAGGCGCTTAGTTTTAAAGATTAAGAAGTTCATTTTTGGCTCCTTTTTTTGTCATTGCTTGAAAGTTTTAGTATGGACAACCACAGAAATGAAAAAAAAAGTAAAAAATTTCAGTTATCATATATAAAATAAATGCGATATCATGAATAGCGCAAAAAAAAAAACAAAAACGAAATTTCATATATATTTTAATTGCCAATTCAAATGCGCTGTGAGCCCAAAAACGGGTTAGAGGTAAACAAGTTACTTTTTTTTTTAGTTTGTAAAATGTGCCACTAAATTGCAATCATTTTGGAATATTATAACACATTGTCAAAACGATTAAAAAGCAACAACCAGAGCAAAATATTATCACAAAAATGAGGCATGAATTTGTAAATGCGACGCGGATGTAAAAAACAAAAAAATAATTTATTTAAAAAATTCACCATAAATCGAAATATTGCTTTATAGAGACTTGCAATGTTTGTTTCAAAATGAAGGAAAATTATTGAATAATTTACGATTACTGTAAGAGTTTTTTAGCTTACAAATGCAGTGGTTTTCGGACCATTTCGAACGACGTTACAAAAGTTTTGACCGAATGTCAAATTTTTGTTTTATAATATGCAAAATTAAAAAAATGAGAAATGCTACAACCTTCCTTCCAATAAGTTTTTGTTATATTGTGCATGTTTTTGGGGGGGCCGGGGGGGGGGCACAGTTTCATATATTAAAACTCCTAAAAAAAGCGTATATATGCCAAAAGGCTCAAATAAATATTAGGAGAATAGTGACCTACCGCGTTTTCCGAGATGTTTTCGGCCGAGAATACGGCGCGGCGGAGGGACGGAATAAAAATTTCTTTTTTTTCAAATATTCACCATAAAACCGAATCGTAATATTGTTCCTAGACTTTGCCAATATGTTTTTAAAATGAAGATAAATCATGATTGAATATTACTAGACTGTAAGGATTTTTATGTTAACAAATGCGTTTTTTTTTACCTATTTCGGTTGAGTCCAAAGTTGACCGATCGTAGTTTTTTTTTTCGGGTACTTATCGTACTTTTATAACAAATAATTTCCAAAATGATAAATGCTACCACCTTCCCAATAACTTTTGTTTTTTGCTTATATCGTTGGCAAAAAACGTTTTGTTTTTGTGCACATTTTCCATATATAAACCTCTAAAAAAAAGCATAATATTTGGGGGAAAAAAAAGGCACCAAATTATTAGGAGAATGTGACCTACGAGTTTCCGAGATTTTTAGGACCGAGAAAGAATCGGCGCGCGGTACGGAAAAATATTTTTTTTCAAATTATTCAACCATAAACTTCGAGATATTGTTTCTAGAGACTCTTGCAATATGTTTTAATTGAAGATACAAATGGATTTGAAATATTATTAGGGAACGCTAAGATTTTTATGTTATAAAAATGCGTTTTTGATTTTTTTGACCTTATTTCGGCTTGAGTCAAAAGTTGATCCGATCGTTAAGTTTTATTTTTTTTTCGTACGTTATTTCAGTACTTTTATATGCAAAAATATTTCAAAAATGAGGAAATGATACAACCTTCCCAAAATTTTTTTTAGATTATTTTGCATGGTTGGTTTTGCAACACATTTCCATATATAAACCTTTAAAAACAAAAAAAAAGCGTAATATGAAAAGGCTCAAATATTAGGAGAAATTTGAACCTAACGCGTTCCGTTTCCGAGATTTTCCGGCCAGAGAATCTGGCGAGCGGAGGGGGAAACAAAATAAAAAATTTTATTTTTTTTCAAAATTCACCATAAATCGGGAGATACTGATTCTAGAGGACTTGCAATTTGTTTTTTAAAACTGAAGATAAATGATTGAAATTTACTAAGACTGTAAGATTTTTTATGTTATAAATGCGTTTTTTTGACCTTTTCGGTTGAGTCAAAACGTTGATTCCGATACGTAGTTTTTTTTGCGTACTTATCGGTAAATTTATATGCAAATATTTCAAAAATGATGAAAATGCTTACAACCTTCCAATATTTTTGTTATATTGTGGCATGTTTTTGCGCAAAATTTCCATTTCCCATATAAAACAAAAATATAAAATAAGCGGTAATATGAAAAGGCACAAATATTAGGAGAATGTGACTCCTATTACGCGTCTTTCGGATATTTTCGGCCGAGAATCGGCGCGAGGGAAGGGAATAAAAATATTTTTTTCAAATATTCACCCATAAATCAAGAAAATAGTTTTGGTTCTAGAGACTTGCAAGTTTGTTTTTAAAGTGAAGGTAAATGATTGGAATATTACTAGACTGTAAGTTAATTTGCTTACCCCCAAAAAAAATATTTATGATATATATAGATATGATATATATATATATATATAAATTTTTTTTTATTACGTAAAATACTATATATTACATTCTTCAATTCTGTACCAATAACCAAACAAGGAAATGAAAAGGAATGCAGGTGGGGACACTTCTATTTTCGCATACAACTGAAAATGTTCTTATTATTATTTTATTCATTCACACATTCAAGATATTATAAAAACAAAAAGTTGTAATAAATAAATTAAAACTAAAATAATAAATAAAATAAAAAGCAGACAATACTCACTCGTAAATCCTGGAACTCTTTCGTTCTATTTTCTTTCGCTCCCTCCAGCATTTGAAGAGTCTTGGCATTTTTTTCCACTCGAACCTGACGAGGTACGAGGGGGAGGAGGGAAGACGTGGGCGCCCTTACTGCTGATGGGAACCCCGGAGGCCGGCCCGTTGCGCCCCTCCGCTGTCGGTTTAGGGTGGGCGCGCTCCAATACCAGACCTTAGTGTGGCACCTTACTTTCGGTCACACTCCCCTATCCTGCAAAGGAGCAACTTTGCAGAGACGAACAGAAGAACCGGGTGTTCTCTCCATTCTGCCATTCTATTGGCACACCCGGCCCACCGTTTATGGGGGAAGGCGACCCTTCTGAAGGCCTCCAGTTATGTGTTCCCCCTAGGCTTGCAGCCGACACGACAGGGTCCACTACCAAACACGAATAAAGCGGTGACTGGGTCGGGGTCCGGCAAGGCAAGATGGGGCGTCGTCAGCAGGGGCGGTCGGTCAGGTCGAGCGAAGTTCGGCCCTCCGCATATGCCCTTTCCCTTTCCTTAGGGGCAGGAGTCTGCAGCTTCGGGGCAGGGGGTCAGGTTATGGAAGGCCAACTACATCTGGGATCGAAGTTGATGAGGGGCATTCCCGGCTACCTCTAGGAACTGTATGGTGGGTCAACCTCGGAAGATTTCACCGACCCTGGTACCCACCCCAGTACAGTAATGTAGGCATTTTGGAGGCCCAATTGAAGGATGTATTTGAGGAGCTTCTGTGGTCCACCTTCTGGTTCTCCTGGCCGAAGGAAAGAAAGACTTGGGATGATCTGAATCAAAGAGATAATCAACCCTCCCATGTTGCCTGTTGTAGCGGCCCAATGACAGATGAAGGCCGCCTCGTTGACGAAATCCTCCAAAACCAAAAACAAACTCGCCCTGTTCGATGTGTCTTCTTCCGCTGTACGATCTCATTCTGGATGGGTGGGTTCATGACCTCGTCGTAAGCATGGGGACGGGTCGCGAACACCCTATTCAAAAACAATGAACGAAGACAGCGCCTTATTTCCGCCGCCACTCTGTCTCTTCCTCTTGCCAGGTGTTGCGGATATATGGACTAGCGCAACCTCTTGAGGACATTCAGGGGGCCCCACACACCAAATCCGGAAGGGTACCACTGACGTCGAACAACCTGCTTCAGACCGAGTTCCTGGGGGCCAAGGGGGATTACCGAGTTATAATAATTATCCTAAACAAAAAAGGTGGGATATCCCTGGTTACTGGGAAAAGTCCCACAAGGTTGAATACAGTGGTCAACGCAGCGTGGAGAAGACCCCGGGTATAAACACCCTGAAAAGTCCCACAACGTATCCAGTGTTTTCGGGCCTCGGTAATGAGAAAGAATTTCACACCAATATTTCTTTGGCTTTCTTGGGGTTTATACAATCCTTTTTTTTTTTTTTTTTCATACTAAGATAGTCCTTTGTAAGGCAATCATGCCCCTCATCCAAAGACACGGGTTATTTCCAGAATCATGAGATTACTACAGATCCGCTCCACGGATATAATCCAACCAACCCTGTACGCACTAAAATGAGGGCGATCACTGTTTATTCCGGGGTATGGCCCTTCGGTTTTGAAGGCGTTGAAGTAACCTGTCCATCGCCAGGAAAATTATCACGGGACATCTCTTTTCATTACCAAATCATTCCTAAAACTGGTTGCATTCCCGTTCATCCAGGGTTTCCCATTATTAGTTGTCACAGAAAGCCAAATCACTGTTTTACTGGCCTACTATGCTTACAGATATAGAAAAAGTCACATAACTGATTGTAACAACGTGGTCATGGAAAAACAATGGGACACACTCAAGACGACCCTAGTCAGGTTTTAAGGGCCTATCCTGTGGCCAAATCAATCCTTGAAAGAATATACGTAGAAATTATTAACAGGAACATTACGAGTCTGAACAGATGAAACAAATAAACACTTCTTAGTGTTAATATATTCCTTGAATTCAACACAGATAATCTGTACTCAGGGGTGGGTGGTGTTAAATCCAATAAGCTCCCTTAACTCGCTGTGTGAATTCCTTTCCATTATGAAAATCAAACTTACCCATATTTTATCACCCGGAGTCAAATCCGGTTTGGTTAGAATAAGAGATAAAAGGAAACTTTTTTTTTTTGGAAGGAAGTCAATGTTCTTACGAGGTTACAACTCGCGAGTATTGGATACCGAACTGGATTTAATAGGTTCGGTTCTTACGGTTTTTTAAATTACCTTTTATCATTCAATATTCTTGTATCTATAGAACTTATGATTACCGCAAGTAGACCTTAGGACGGTACGCCGCTTTAGAACACTTATTTTCACATATTCAAGCCAACCATTAAATTTATCAAATATATTTATAGATTAAAAATATATAAATAAATAAACAAGAAAAAAAAATAAAATAAATATGGATACCAAGTGGAGTTCAGATATTAGAATACACCTCCGTAAGAAGTTGGAAGGGTTTTACCAAACTATAACAAAAAAATCAATAAGGCCGAAAACGTAACCATAGGTTAATTAAATATCACCAAATAGTAATATGCGTAATTTTAATTGAAATATCCAAATATATATGCGTTAAAGATTTGAAACTCTAACTTAACGCTTTAGTAATGGACAAATAAGCTAAAAGTTCAAACAACATATCAAAACCTTTACTGACATAATGTTCCTGTCCCGGTGATTTTATATTCATAGTCAATGAAAACAAAAAAAAAAAATAAATAAATAAAAATAAATAAAATAAAAATTAGATTTTAAAAGGTCAGGAAGTCTAGAAGTGAAAATGAAGATCTATGGAATAATAACCTATATGGATCTTACAAGGGCAAAAAATAACATATATAGAATTTTGATGGAAACCTTTAACCTTTTTTCTATTAGTTTGAATAAGTGGAATAATCTAATTTAACATAATTACATTTATTTCACAATCATGCAGATTTCCAAACCATGAAAAAACTAAATTTATATTGTTCCAATTTTGGTACTGTTTTTTTTTTTTTTCAGACATTCTTCTCCTGTGTGGGTTGAGTATTAAAACAAAAAAATAACCCAATTTATACTAAAGTCGTATTTATTACAGGCAGTAACGGTAACTCTTAGCTGGCTGAGAGCAATCTCCTACCAGGACGACGTCATCAGTTCTAGAAGGTGGCATCAGCGCGTTTGCCGGTATCAGCATTGTTCTTTTTAACCTCAATGAAACCGCCTTGCGAAGGCAGGTTGACTGGGAAGTAGGAATGCTTTAGCTCATGAAACTCACACTGTGGTTCATGGGTCATGGGTCATGAATGAATTCAGACATAGCCATTAACCATATTCTTATTCCTGTGGAATTGCAATCGTTTTAAATTAATTGAACAAAATAAGCAAAATTAGAATTTCACTATAACATCAAAATGAATTAATTTTTTCTGAACCTCATAGACAAGTTAGAGTCAAATAATTCAGCTTATGACATTGATAAACGGACATACATTTAGAAGTATTCAAGGTCATGTATATGAAAAATTTAACTTGCAACATTAGCCATAATACAATGTTCAAGTACAAATCACCATTTCCATGGGGAAAATGTCATATTTTCTTGAAAAAACCCAAAGTTTATATAGAAATTAGATAACATAGTGGGTTCTTTCATAGCATCTCTTGCCTATAAATTCAAACCTCAGAGGATGCGCATGAGAAAATTGAATTAGGAAACTTTTGTTAGGGGCACATAAGATCGGATTTTTATCACAGCTTAATTTCAGTTAGCATAGAGAAATACAAGAATCATGAATTATATTCCTCTTTGACTCTTTATGTTGCTGGCAAATCTTACAAATAGCTCCCATTTTCCACTTCTTTGTCTAGTAACGTTACTACCAGTAATATCGAAATAATTTTTCTTTGGGGATTTCGTATTTTGATCTAATTATTTTGTTTATTTTTTATAATTATGGATATTTTTTACGGTCAATCATAGACCTGGATAGGTTCACTCATTATTTAATGCCATGGATTAAAAAAGTTTGTACAGCTGACTCTTTTGAATTCCATAAAACAAAATATCAGCGGAATTCATGTGGGTTAAGTATGGTTCTTAATGGGCTATCTCCCTCCAGTATTTGATGTTCTGAATTTATTTTGCCTTTTGACAAAGTATTAATTTCACTTGCAGGCCTGATTAATGGAACCAGGTTACAGTTTTCCTGCACAGTACGAGAGTTTCACATCGCTAACTTCAAAAAAATAGTTTCGTTCCGCTGTTTTTAACCATTTCGAAGTTGGGCCATTTCCATTTGGCTAGTAGGGTGGTTGTCTGGAACTGGTGTAATGGACGAAAAGTTGTTCAAAAACCGATAGTTTAAATGTTTATAGTAGTAATAACCACGATTGGCTTGGCGCATGTATCCTATATATAAATGACATAAATAACAGAATAGTCGAAAGATATCTTTGCGTTGTACGCACCCTAGGAATCTATTTAAAAAGTGCATATAAATATTAATCATAATTATATGAATCCATATACAAATATTTATAGAAATAAATCAGGTAGCCTAGTAAGTCAATCTGTTTACCCATTTTATCTTACCAATTAACTGGCAGACTTATAACAGTTAGCAACAAAAATCAACGAATCAATCAGCATAAAACAAATTAATAATTTTATCAATTTCATATATGAAATTTTTTATCAGTTAAAATTATGATTTTTTTTTATCATGTGTTTTATCAGAGTACATTAGTATTTTCTGTAGCATATGGTATCTTAATGAGATGAAGTGAAAAAACTGTATCAGTATATATACACGTGATCACTAGTTATTTACCACTATCATTATTGTTTTATATATTATTACTTGAAATCCTGTTATTTGGGTGACACCATGAATTTTTTTTTACTTAATAAGATTTTTCTATTTTATCTATATATATTGCCACAATAGTGTCATGTATCACACTCTTTAAGTCAAAAATGCATAAGTCAAAAGCTTGAGTAATATTCAGTGGTTGGTTTTGTAGCTGACTGACGCCGAGCTTTATCAGTAATTATCTTCTTTGGTTTATGGACGACAATGTGTTGAAAACTCATGAGATTCGGCAAATGACTGTGGGACTTTAGTAGAACCACACGAAGTACAAAAAATACTTATATCTTTCTGAGATTACATGGTGAAGAATCAAGTCAGGACTTGTACAAAAGTCTTCTAATGAATGATTAGCTTGATCGGCATTCTGCCCAATGATTGAGGGCTAAATTTCTATTCTTTTACATGGATGAAACGTTAGGTAAAGAGGTACAGGTCTGCCAATGGATGATGGCTAAACTATTCTGTCCTTACCGTCTCGGTTACACAATCATAAAGGAAGCAGACAGTAGCTCGAAAACATATGAACCACAATACATTAAGGACCCATTTAAAAATCCGTAGGCCGTTTGAATTATAGGTCGCGGTAGGTTAGTTGTTCTCAAGGCAGGTAGCTTGGACTAATGTTTCAGAAACAAAACAAAATGAATGACCACCCAGTCGACGGTCAATGTCATCTTAGCCTAAACATACTTATTCCGTCTCTGGTATGAATCCACATTCCTGCAAGCAAATATGGTTGACAGCTCTTTAGTTTTTAGTCTTTTATTTTAATATTATGGAATAACACATTCCATTATTTTTTTATTATGAAATCACTTACATATGTACAAAACTTTACTGTATCTTTAAACAATATCATTTTTGTACAAATGCCAACGTTACCCGGCAGAATATTATACTTAGCGTGATTGGCACCCTTGGAGGAGGGCAAGAGACCAGCTACCATATAAAATAAATATTAAAAAAGGGGGGAGGGGAAACAACATAGTTTTGTAAGGCATCATAAAACCAAACCTGGGTTGCCTACCTGAGAGGGCAGTAAGACTTCATGGATAACTGTCTATGAGTCTGACTTACTTCAGGAGCTTCCAGCCAGCGAGGATGAGACCTTGTGACCGAGAGCCCTTCTGGATCTTGTCCAATGGGTGCTGGCCCAGTCTTACTTGACAGAGCCTTGTCTTGGATCGTGCCAATGGGGGCTGACCCATCTTACATGGCAGAGCCTTTTCACCTGTATCGTAATCAACTGGGGACTAACCCTCTTACATGACAAGGCCTTTAGGTACCAAAATACTACAAGGGAGGGCAACAATAACCAATTTTTCCCAGACCACCTGACCACTATTAACTAACTTGTTAGAACTAAGATCTGAAAGGGGTCTCTCTCCTCCTCTTCTCGTTCATTCTCATCTCTCTCCTCGCCTCTCTCATCTCTCTCTCTCTAACTCCTTCCTCTCTCTCTCTCCTCTCCCCCAACCTCCCCCAAACCGGCGCAACGGAAGGACCCCGAATACAAGCTGGAATGCCGAGGGCCAGCAGCCCCATCTGGACTGGTCAAGTGGAGGAGAAGGAACTGCGGACACCCCCTCCCCCCCCCCCCCCCGAGGGGAAGGGGAACCAACCATTACGCGGGTGCTGAGACAAGAGGAAGGAAAGAGGTAAGACCGCGTCCAGAACCAGAGGTAGGCCATGTAGAAGCCCCTCCCGACCGACTCCCTTGGCCAGGCTTATGCGCCATTTTCCTCCCCCCATAACACTCCCCAACACCCAATAAACACAAATACACCATCGGTTCGATGGCAAGAGCATTCACGCGCCAGCCCCTTCGACATCTAAGTTACAAATAAGTCATGAGGGTTTAAACTCTACAAGAGACTCCTAAAGGCCCCACACTTTTACAGCCCTCCACAACCATGGGACACCCAATCTGCGGCTGACGGGGGGGCAGGGGGTCACTCGCCGGCTTGGAGAATCCATGATCAACACGAGTTCATGAAACAACCCATTATTATTATTATACAAATTCAGTTTAACCAGATCCAACCGAGCTGATTTTCAGGCTCTCCTAGGGCTGGACCTGAAGGATTTAGATAAAATTGCCCAGGTCCTAGCTCCTTAGGCCAGAGCTTGGGACCCAAGTTTGGTCATTCAGGAAAATAAATCAATAAATTGCACCAACGGCAAAATGCTTTCCATACTAGAGGCACACACACAATAACAAATACATTCATCTCATGTTTCCCTTACATACATACTAAAAACGGTATATTAAAATTCAGAATCTTAGGTTTTAACTTTATTTTTGAAAATTTGTTTTAAAATTCACTTAAAAACACCAAATGTTTTAATATTTTATCAATTAAAATTGCAGTTCCTCAGAAAAGTCAAAATTGGAACTACCAAAAATGTTTAAAAGATTCTGATCAAAACTTTCGTTTTATTGTTCTTATTTCCAAAAGTTGACAGTCTCCGATGCTGGTCATACTTTTGGGACACTCGCACAAGACATGTCAGACTGTTTTACCAACTTCTTGGCACTCAAGGAACACTATAAGCAGCATCATGTGGGCTGCCTCATTAAGTGTCGCATGTGTCAGAACGGATATGGCCTATAACGGAGGGGACATGTCAGAATTACTTGTTCATGTTTCTCTATCCAACATCAGGTTTTTATTTGCTGTTTAATTTGTTCATTTTCTGACCTCTTCATTCCAAATAAAATTGTTGCCCATTTCCTTATAATGCACCCATCTTTAAAATGTATGTTCCACAAATCAACTCATAAGGGAGATTCACACTGGATCTTGCTCATTTGAATTGCTTCTTTGGCTGCTTTGTCCAGCCCTCTTCATTTCCTTCGATCCCGTACATGGGGCAGGATCCAAAATATTTTTCTACTTTTTTCCCAATGATATATAATTTTGAAATGAGTGATAATTTCAATTTTTTTGTACTATATTATTTTTTGCTTTGTACTCTGGATTGGCTTCTATGGCACATTCTTGAGTCACTAAAAAATCACAAAATTAGTGAGTGAGTTTCTTTAATTATTTTATGGCTGAGGGCTATTGAGCAAAGTTATGCTATGAATATTGAAGCTGTAATTAGAAGAGGAATTGGAATTGCCATGATTCATGAGCACCAATACAAAATCAAAACATACAAAGTATACTCACAAGTTTCCACCACAAGCACTCATAAAAGGAAAGTTGAGAAAAAATGCTTCTTAACAAAGTATCCAAGCATACGACAACAGCAGGTAGAGCGGCGAAGAGCACGTCTGGTTCTGGTGGCGGCCGAAAGCAAAGTGGAGCTTCACCTCATAGCCGGGCGGGACACCCGACTACCAGACAAGCAATTAACTACTGAACCTCCTTGCTGAAAGCTTACGACGGGTTCCAGCTGCCACTGATTACATTCCATATGTTAAAGGACCGTGGGTTTTTATTACGTGTCGAAACAATTTTTATTTATCTATTTTCTGAACATTTGCATTTGCATATCTTCCTCTTTCCCGGTGTGTTTTTTCCTTAAATTGATCGACCTCAAAAGTCTGCCAGTCTGGGGTGCTGCATACGTTTTTTTTTAGCCGGCTCTTAAGGGTTAAGTTGAATAAACAAATTTTTTTCTATATGCACATTAATGAACCATTGCCTAATCATGTGGTCAGCTGATGTTGTAGATACTCCCTGGGTAATAAGAGGACCACCAACTGACTAGGTATCCATTGGCCGGGCATCAGTACCTTTAATGGTGGTAAATCTAACCCCCTTTGCTATTTAGACTTGCTACAGGAAATAAGTAGTTAGGCAATGACCAATTTACTAATATATTGATGAATTTATATCAAATAAACAATTTTTTAAATTTAAAACTTCCAATCACTTTGCTATTAACTGAGAAGCAATAAGTCAAGATGTTTCTAATAAAATAGCAAAATAATGAGTAACTTGAGGCCCTAAAGCCATAGTTTGAAGACCTATGTGCTAAAGCTATCCTAAATGACAAAGAAACTGTTATATACTGAAATACACACCCACCCACAACCAAAGATTGAGATAAAAAAACATCCAAAGGTGCAAAATGATATTGTTATGATACAATAGTTTTATACATACTTACCTGGCAGATATATACATAGCTATTGACTCCGTCGCGCCGACAGAATTTCGAATTTCGCGCACACGCTACAGGTAGGTCAGGTGATCCACCGCGCTGCCGCTGGGTGGCAGGAATAGGAACCATTCCCGTTTTCCATCAGATTTTTTCTACACCATCTGTCTCCTGAGGGGAGGCTGGGTGGGCCATTTAATTGTATATATCTGCCAGGTAAAGTATGTTATAAAACTTTATTGTATCATAACAATATCATTTTTATACATTCAACTTACCTGTCAGATATATACATAGCTGATTCACACCATTGGAGGAGGGTAAAGACAGCTAATAACTGATTTAAACAGAAATCACAACAATCGTTGTGGGTAATAATTAAATAAAACCTTGGTTCCTACCTGTTTAGACTGAAGACTTCATGGTTAATGCCCAGGAGTCTGCTTAGTCTCAAGAGCCTCAGCGAGATATTGATCTATTGCTAAGAGTTCTTGTAGGTCTGCCAAAGGGGTCTTATCCACTTACTTGGCCGATCCTATAAGGGCTATGTCAAAGGGTTTCAATCCACTTATATGACAAGAACCTTTTTTCTAAGGAGCACAATCCCGATCCCGATCACCTTAACCTAACAAAATGTTATTTCTAAGATTGCAAGGAGTCATCCCCGAACTCCTTGCAAACAACCAAAAACTCAATCACAAATACTTTACACATAATTTTCTATGAAAAATAAATAAATAAAAATAAACAAAAATAATTTTATTTTGTACTACCTCGCTTCTAAGACCTATTCACATTCTCTTACTGTCAAAAGCACCAAAGGCCGCCTGTGCGACATCAAGTACTCCTGTCAGCAGAAAATCTTGATACTGTCTCAAAAGGTGAGGTTCATGTACGAATTTAGACAAGGTCTTTAGTACCACTCCATTTAAAAGGCACATTTCTAGCTCCTTACTGGCAAGGGCCACGGCCGCCTGTGCGACACCAAGCACTCTTACCAGCAGTAACCCACAAACCTGCCTCAAAAGTGGAGATTTACGTAATCAAAGACACAGTCTCTATCCAAGCCTATCCTGTAAGATAAACTCACAGTTCCTTACCTAAACAAGGCCATGGCCGCCTGTGCAACATCTAACCGTCAGGTAAGAAATTTAGAGCCCATCCCAAAGGTATGGTTTGGAAATATTAGACTTTTATTAAAAGTTAAGGATCGGTATGTGTCCTCAGTCCCAGCACTGTATCCGCAGACACAAAAGGACCTAGAGAGAAGCACTTGTCATAGGTAATTTTAACATCTCTAAGATAGTGGGATGCGAATACCGAGTTGCATCTCCAATAGGTCGCATTAATAATATCCTTCATGGACATATTCTTTTGGAAAGATAATGATGTTGCCACGGCTCTTACCTCATGAGCCTTAACTCGTAATATTTTAAAGGACTCCTCTGCACATTCGCTATGAGCCTCCTTAATCACACTTCTAATAAAATACGCTAGCGCATTCTTGGACATTGGCCTTTTCGTGTCCCGAACTGCGCACCATAAACTTTGTTTACATGCCCGCAGCTCTTCTTTCTTTTTAAGATAGAACCTAAGAGCTCTAACTGGGCATAAAGTTCTTTCAATCTCGTCTCCTACTAATGTTGAAAGACTTTTTACTTCAAAACTCCTTGGCCAGGGTTTCGAAGGGTTTTCATTTTTTGCCAAAAATAGAGTTTGGAAAGAACAGATGGCTGCGTCTTTCTTAAAACCCACCCGGGAATCTAGGGCATGGATTTCACTTATTCTCTTAGCCGTAGCTAAGGCTATGAGAAAAATACACTTTCTCGTCCAGTCTCTGAACGAGGCACGGTCGGGAGGTTCAAATTTTTCTGATGTAAGGAATTTGAGTACAACATCCAGATTCCAGCTTGGAGTAATTGCGGATATAGATTTTGAAGTTTCAAAACGATCTTATTAGATTGTGCAAATCTTTATTCCTCTGCCAAGTTCAAAACCTCTATTTCTAAATACTGCTGAGAGCATACTTCGGTATCCCCTTATAGTAGACACGGAAAGATTGGATTCTTCTCTCAGGAATAACAGAAAATCTGCTATATTGGTCACAGAGGTATCGGAGGAGGACAGTTTATTCTTCCTACACCATCTTCTGAACACATCCCACTTCGATTGGTAGACTTGAATAGTTGACGATCTTCGGGCTCTAGCATTGCTTTCGAAGCCTCTCACTCTGATCAATCTTTCGATAGTCGAAAGGCAGTCAGAGCGAGAGCGGGGAGGTTTTGATGGAACCTCTCGAAGTGGGGGTTGTCTGAGAGATCTATCCTGTTTGGAAGAGATCTTGGGTAGTCTACTGTCCTTCCTGTACCTCTGTGAACCAACCTTTGTGATGGCCAAAACGGGGCGATGAGAGTTAGTCTCGTCCCTGTTGATGCTACGAACTTCTTCATTACTACTCCTAGCAACTTGAATGGAAGGAAGCGTAAGCGTCGAGTCCGACCACTCCAGTAGCATGGCATCCACCGCTATCGCTCTCGGGTTTCTACTACGGAGCAGAAGTTCTCTATCCTTTTTGAAAGGAACGTCGCAAATAAATCTATCTGCGGGTCTTCCCACAGTTCCAAAGACTTTGGCAGACTTGTTCGTGCAGAGTCCACTCCGTGGGAGAACATGGTTTGTCCTGCTGAGCCTGTCTGCTCTGACATTCCTTTCCCCTTTTACAAATCTGGTCAGGAGGGTGATATTCCTCTCCTCCGTCCATGTCAACAGATCCTTCGTTATCTCGAATAGGGAAACGAGTGCGTCCCCCCTTGCTTTTTTTATATAAGCCAACGCCGTGGTGTTGTCTGCGTTGACTTGAATCACTTGATTTTTTACTTCTGACTCGAAGAATTTTAATGCCAGAAACACTGCATATAGTTCTTTGGCATTTATATGCCAGTCCTTTTGGTTCTTTCTCCATTTGCCGAGACTTCTCTTGCCCCTAGAGTCCGCTCCCCATCCCGTCTCTGAAGCGTCTGAGAACGAGATTTGGTTTGGGTTCCGAACCTCTAGGGACACTCCCTCATTCTTTTTGAGTGGGAGCAGCCACCACTTTAGGTGTTTCTTCGCCTCTATTGTTACCGGAAAGTGTCCGACAGATGGCCCTTCTTCCAAGTCCATGATTTTCTTAGGAAGAATTGCAGAGACCGCAGATGAAGTCTTCCTAGTGACACAAATTGCTCCAGGGAAGAAAGAGTCCCTAGAAGGCTCAGCCACTCCCTGGCTGAACTCCTGTCCTTCTTTAGAAAGGCTGTCACTTTCTGAATCCCTCGAAGAATCCTTTCTTGGGACGGGAAAACCCGAAAATCCCGAGAATTCATCTGAATCCCAAATAGACTAAGTCCTGACTGGGGATCATCTGCGATTTCTCGAGATTCACGAGAAGTCCTAACGATTTTGTCAATTCGAGTGTCTTCTTCAGATCCTCCAAACATTGTTCCTGGGATTTTGCTCTTATCAGCCAATCGTCTAGGTAGAGACGCTTATGCCTTCCAGGTGTAGCCATCTGGCTACGTTCCGCATCAGGTACGTAAATACCTGTGGAGCCGTGGAGAGGCCGAAGCACGAAGCACGAAGCACAAGGCCCTGAACTGGTAGACCTTCCCTTGTATCACAAACCTGAGTACTTCTTTGATGACGGGTGAATAGGAACGTGAAAATAGGCATCCTGCAGGTCTAGAGAGACCATCCAGTCTCCTCTTCGCAGGGCTGAGAGTAACCGAGGCCGAAGTCTCCATCGAGAACTTTTTCCTTTTCCACATACTTGTTCAGGATGCTCACGTCCAGACTGGCCTCCATCCTCCGGATGCCTTTGTACTAAAAAATAGGCGGTTGTAAACCCCGAGAGGAAGGATCCTGAACCTCTTCTATTGCCTCTTTGTCCTTCATCCTATCACCATCTGAAGAAGTCTCTCTCTCAGAACAGGGTCCTTGTACTTCGCCGACAGTTCCTTTGGGGAATTTGACAAAGGTGGTTTGTCTTGAAATGGTATAAGGTAACCTTTCCCCAAGACTGCTAGCGTCCAAGGATCGGCTTTCCTTATCACCCAAGCCCCTACGAAGTTTAGGAGTCCTGGCCCCTACAGATGTTTGGAGGACTTCGCTGCTATTTTGATCCCTTGAAAGACCGAAAGGAGGACTTCCTCGCTTTTCTACTGTCTTCCTTTTTTGTTGGAGGACGAGAGGTGGAACCTCTCCGAAAGGGCACTACCGGAGTACGAGTAGTCTTTCTCGCCACTGTACTGCTGGTCTCGTTTTCTTGGAGGATTGCACTAATAGATCTTGGGTTGCCTTTTCAGCAAGGCGACTTTGAAATCTCCTTCACAAGTGTGAAGGAAAAAGGTGATCCGAGAGAGGAGCGCACAAAAGGGCTGACCTTTGTGAAGGAGATACCGCTTTGGTTAGAAATGAACCAAATAATGATCTCTTCTTCACAAATACTCCTGATCCAAATAGAGATGACAATTCTCCCAAACCATCTTGACTGCCTTATCCATGCAGGATAAGATGCAATGTAACACTTCAGGCTCCAAAACGTCTGGTTCATTTTGCCTTCTTGGCCAGCACTCCAAGGGAAACAATCCAAGAAGTTAAATAACTTCTAGTACATGGAAAAGTCCCTTAAGGTGCTGATCCAATTCTGACATGCTTAAATATGCTTTTAGCTGAGTTCAAAGCATGTTTTCCTTGATGCTTCAACCAAGCTCGAAAAATCCGCCTCTGCGGAAGATGGAAGCATAAGCCCCATCTCTTCTCTGTCCTATACCATATTCCTCTCCTACCTCCTAGCTTACATGGAGAGAGCAAAAAACTGTCTTTTGAGCTTCCTTCTTCACCTTCATCCAATTATTCAATGATTGAATAGCCTTTCTCATTGATATGGCTGGCTTCATTTTTCAAATAAATACGAAGAAGATTAGGAATCTTCGTACTCGAGAACAGAGATCTTGGAGAAGGAGGAGCTGCAGGGCTTAGAGAGTCTCCAAATTCTTGAAGGAGAAGAGAGGCTAACACTTTATAATTAGATACCCCCTCATTGTTCGGGGTTTCTTTCCTCCAACACTTCATCCAACTCCATCATAGAAGGGGAGCGAGCTCTCTTATGAGAATCTTTGTCTGTAGATCTATTCCCTTTAGGAGAAATACTCCTAGAAGGAGAAAGACTAACAGATCTAGAAGCTCTCCCTTTCCTTTCCACTAAATCATTCTGAGGACATTGAAGTCGAAACTGTAACCTTCAATGTACTAGGTTGCTTCCTTGAATTAGGCTTCTATTTGTAGGAGACTCGCTATCTGAAGACATTACATGCCTAAGTAAGGATCTTCTGTTTACTCCTTGCAACTTCTAGCTCTTCCCGTTCAGCTGGTGCTTCGCGCTTGGTTGACTCCTCTCGCGCGGCTGGCGCCTCGCGCTCGGGCTAGCGCTTCGCTGCCTGGCTGGCTCTCTCGCGTGGCTGGCGCCTCGCGCTCGGTTAGTGCTTCGCGCCTGGCTTGTGGCGCTTCTCGGCAGTCTGGCGCTTCGCGCCTGGATGTCGCTTCGCGCCTGGCTGGCGCTTCTCGCCTGGCTGGCGCTTCTCGCCTGGCTGGCGCTTCGCGCCTGGCTGTCTTATCACACTTGGTCGAATCCTTGCGCGCGGCTGGCGCATCGCATCTGGCTAGCGTCTCGCGCTTGGCTGGCGCTCCAGTCGTTTTCCTTAGAGAAACTTCTCTTAATAGTTAAAGGTTTGTTCTGAAGAGTAGTCCCTTCTCTGAATCTTCCATGTCCCGATGTCGGATAGCGCCTGGTTAGCTCTTCGTGCCTGGCTGGCGCATCGCGCTCGGCTGGCGCCTCGTGCTTAGCTGCTAGCTCTTTGCGGTTGACTGGCATCCACGCCTGCTGGCGCCTCGCGCGCCCGAATGCGCGGGTCTGTGAAAAATAGACCCCTCATCCGAAGAAGAATCTTCTTTTCTGGGAGGTTGATAGTAAGGATTTTTTACCTCTTAACCGAAGATTAATATCCTTTCTTCTTGGAGGGTCTCTGGAAAAGAACTCCGACTAGAGAAGCAATAGACTCTTGCATATCCTTCAATATTTTAGTAGTTTCTTCTCTTTGATCAAAACGAGAGGAAGGAGAGCATTCTTTCTCCATTCTCCCCGACTTAGCGGGAGAAGGCAAAACTTTTGCTTTCTTGATTTCCGTCGGGGAATCCTCCGAAAACGTTCCGGACTCGAGTTTATCCCCGATTCTTCCCAGATCCTCTTCAGGGGACGAGAACGATCCGCTGATCTCCATCCTCTTTTAGGTGAGGAATTCTCAGATGACGAAAAACATTCACGTAGAACGCTTTTTCTAATGCGTTCTCTGGCAGTCTGTGGCGTTACAGATTCTGCCGAAGAGACGTCTGACTGGTGGGGATTCTCCACAACCTCCGTAAGGCTTTTGACATTCCTTCTCCTCTGGGCTTGGGAGCTTGAAAGAAGTCTAGGCCTGGGAGCGTTGTGAAGCCAATCAGGCGCCTCCTCCACTTACTGGGGAAATTCACATCAGTTTCCACAGCACTAACACTTTGTTTACCTTCTATAGCAGCCATTTTACGCTCCATTTTCATAAGCGCTGCTTTAAGGCTTGCGATCTCCGAAGCAGAGTCCGTAGGATCTGCATTAGGAGAAGGTCTGAAATATTAGAAGGAGCATTCATAATGTTAGAGGAGGGTACAATATTACTCACCAAACCACTTGAAATTGAGAGCTAGGCTTGGTTTGGAAGATGACTTCCTTAACCGGTCTTTCTCTAATTTCTTTAAATAAGAAGTTAGAGACTTCCACCCTTCAGCACTCAAACTCTCACATTCATGACTAGTGTTATCTATAGAGCATTCATACTTCCTGCATATTTTACATACAGTGTGAGGATCAACCGAAGCTTTCGGCATTCTCACCTTGCACCCTTCATTCACACACATCTCACCACACTTCCAGGATCAGACATCATGATGAAAATTCCAAGCCAAAATCCAATAACGGTCCACAAATGAGGGCCTCAGAACCAGAGAGTCGTATATGCCACTTTTTTTATTTTTAAAAATTAGTAAATTGGCCTTAAAGTTTATCATTCATTACTCTGGTTCTAAGAAAGATATCGATTTAAACTTAGTTTCATATGAAAGCTATACTCTTTTATAAGTTTTTTGTGAAATTTGAAAAAAAATTGTTGGGTGCGCTTGCGCGCTAGCATTCAAAATGTCTGCCAAACTCCCATTTTTTTTTAATATTTGAGTCATAACAAGCACTTAAACCATAATTGAATGTGTTAAACGATAATAAAGTGTTATCATATTGTTGTAATAATGATGATGATATTAATAAGAGTAATAGTAATAATACTGGTAATAATAATGATAATAATACTATTAATATAATATTGATAAGTAATAATAGTGTGCTGAAAAGACGATACATTTTTGTGATAAGAAACTGAGAATTGCTAATGATAATAATGATAATAATAATAGTAATAATAATAACAATGGGAATAATAATAATAATGATAATAATAATGATAATGATGATAATAATAGTAATAATAATAATGATGATAGTACAATAATATTAGTACTAATAATGACACTGATGATGATAACCTTTCATCATCATAATACATCGATACTTATAATCAATCACAAGAAAATACTATAATAGAATAGTAATACTATTGTCATAATAATAATGATAATAATAATAATAATAATAATGATAATAAATAATGAATAGAAATAGAATAATTATGATGGTTGTAATAATGAATGTTTGACGATGATAACCTTGAATCACCATGATGTTTAACCGTCAATAATACACAATAATATTATTATCATAATATTTTTTTTTTTACTACTACTACTACTACTACTAGGGGCCCCCATCCTTTAATAGAAGCTGCAATGTGAAGGGGACTTAACTCGATCAGATTGCAGTCTGTTAGCTCCAAACATCGCTACCCCAGCTGTGACCCTCATCCACTACTACTACTACTACTAGTACTACGCTATTATTACTGCCAGAGAAGACATAATGTACTCAAATAAGAGTAATTTAGACAAAATAACAGCACAACACAACGGATAATCGTAATCTCCCGCTATGATCACTGAAGTGAGATGTAAACATTGGCGGGAGATTGTAAAGCTGCGCGTGATTGGTCGATGCTTCACGCGCCTTATGGGGAAAAACGCTCATTGGCCTAGAATTCGCTACCCGCAAAGTGACGCGCGCTCTCATTGGCTTAATCAGCGCTAGTGATATGCGTCTATCTGGTCCTCATGAACCGTCCGAGCGGCTGCCAGCACCGCTCGAAGTCATGTTCTTTCCTGTAGCTAAATCGATAATTCCGACTGTCCCAGTAGGAATTTCGAACCGTATGTAAATGGTGGAATGGCCTAGAAATGCCTCAAATACACAGAGAAAGGTTGCAAATCTACCAGTATGCATACTCCAAATCCATGGAAGTGGCATATACGACTTTCTGGTTCTGGGGCCCTCAAATAGAGTATGCCAGTACAACGATCCAAATACGTCACCAAAGGGTCCAAAACGAAGATCAATTGTAATTCAAAAACGAAATCCAGCCGGAGATACCAACAACGATGTTGCCAGTATGGCCGACAGAAAAAATCTGATGGAAAACGGGAATGGTTCCTATTCCTGCCACCCAACGGCAGCGCGGTGGATCACCTGACCTACCTGTAGCGTGTGCGCGAAATTCGAAATTCTGTCGGCGCGCGGAGTCAATAGCCATGTATATATCTGACAGGTAAGTTGAATGTATAAAAATGTTATTGTTATTAAATACAATTAAGTTTGTTCATACTTACCTGGCAGATATATATATAGCTGTATTCTCCGAAGTCCGACAGAATTTCAAAATTCGCGGCACACGCAGTGGGCGGCCAGGTGGTAGTACCCATTCCCGCCGTTGGGAGGCGGATATCAGGAACTATTCCCATTTTCTATTCATATTTTATCAGTGCCACTGTCTCCTGAGGGGAGTGGTGGGCACTTAAATTATATATATCTGCCAGGTAAGTATGAAACAAACTTAATTGTATATAACAATAACATTTTGTTCATGAAACTTACCTGACAGATATATATATAGCTGAATCCCACCTTCGGATGGTGGGAAGAGACAGAATAGGATTTTTTGGGAAAAACTAAATTAAGTAGATGATATACATC
This sequence comes from Macrobrachium nipponense, assembly GCF_015104395.2. Lineage (NCBI taxonomy): Eukaryota > Metazoa > Arthropoda > Malacostraca > Decapoda > Palaemonidae > Macrobrachium > Macrobrachium nipponense. The sequence continues at coordinate 72,122,834 of NC_061091.1, read as the reverse complement.
TGGTTCCTCACCTGTTAGCATAGCCGACTTCGTGATTACTGTCACCAAAGTCTGCTTCTGCGTTACTAGAGTTGCCAGCGAGGTAGAGACCTGTAATGCTGGTGCGCTCTAGATGATCTGTCAACGGGGCGTGACCACAATGTGACTAGACCATATGACCATACTTCTGAGGGCAACGAAGCTAAAAACCACCACCTGACCTAACCTATCAAAGTTAGTTCCATAACTTCTAGGCTAAAGAAAAGGAACGCGCCTCAAGCGACCAACCCTTACAAAGTTAAAAGCACACCCTATCCCTTTTCTATAGGATAGGATTCGTGTTGCTTGCTGCCCCCAATAATATATCTACGGATATGTATGGTCCTAGCGACTTACAGATCTCAAATGTCGTCTTCACATCCCGTCGGGAGTGTGAAGCGAACACAGAGTTGCTTCGCTAAAGCGTGGCACTCAGGATGTTACTGAGTGTCATGCCCTGTTGAAATGCCTCCGAGGCCGCGCCCTCACCTCTTCAGCATTCATATTAAGAAAAAATCTCAAATCTTTATGCAAACATAATGAATGAGACTCTTAAAAGAACTCCTTGACTATAATGCCAGGGTGTTCTTGGACATGAACCAGTCTGGTCTTTTACGGAAACACCGCAGATTGTCCGTTGACCTCGACTTTCCATAGTTTTATCAAGATAAAACTTGAGAGACCCGACAGGGCACAGGACTCTCTAATGCCCTTGCCCAACAATTTGTGCCATACCCTTGGTCTCCAAGCCTTCGGTCAAGGGTTAGACAGGTTTTCGTTCTTATCAAGAACGGAAGGCTTAGAGGACAGACCGCATTATGTCCTTTAAAGCTAACACCTCTGATGATGGCTAAAAGCTCACTAACCCTCTTTGCCGTGGCTAGAGCGGTTAGAATGTTATCCTTTCTGGTCACGTGTATTAAGTTTCGCAGAAAGGATAGGTTTCGAAATGCTTTTGGCATCAGAAACTCAGACTAACGTCTAAGTTCCATGCCGGAACCTGCGATCCAGAGAATGTCAAGATCTCCCCAGACCTCAAAGATCGTGAAGCTTGTTGTTTGACAGAACCGAATCTCTGAGCCTAGAGGCCGACAACAACATATTTGCATATTCTACAATAGTTAGGACTTCTATCTTATCTCATACTTCATACGGAAAGATAGAACCATAAAGAAATTCACAGAGGTCGAGGTGGAGGAACAGTCATTTCCCTTCACTATCTCCAGAAAACGGCCCCCCCCCCTCCGATTGAACACTGAAAATAGGCAGCACTGCTTTGCCTTGGCCAGAGACTGCCATTAATCTTGAAGATCTTATCGCTTCTCGATAGTCTGAACGCCTTCAGACTCAGAGAGGAGAGATATTAGATACTTCACTAAGTGACGATGTTAGATTAACACCGATTCCTCGGAAGGGTCTTTGGACAATTCTCTGAATTACCTGACCTCTGTGAATCCAACCTCTTAGAGGCCAACATGTGGCGACTAAAGCTAATCCTCTAGGATCATGAATAAGGGACACAACTTAAGAGGAAGCTCCTTCGTCTTCAATATTACGAAAAACCTTAACGAAAGGACGCCCTCAGTCTCTCCTCACTTTCGACATACTTCTAAGTGGGATTACTCAGACGTCAGTAGTTGTTGCCTTCGATCGAGAAGACCCCGCACGGACGTGCACTAGTTTAACTAACCTCTTGAGGATCGTTACGTTCCGTGCCCAAGCCCATAACCAATTCTCTCTTCTTGAGCTATGAGAGAGCTGAGAAATTATCCGAGATGATTTGGGCCACGCATCCAAACTCACCCCTTCGAGGAACTGGAGAGCCGACCAATTTGGCTTCCAATTCTTTCAGACAATGTGCCAGAACATCTGTTCCTCTGTTCGGATGTCTGGCACCCTCTCGCTATCACCCGAGGTGATCCTCAAGCCGTTGAAAGAAAATTAGAATTATTACAAGATCTTTGATGTTATTCCAATTTCTTCGTGAGGAAAAATTGTAGAGGTCTGAATTGCTGTTTATTCAGGGAAAACAAGCTTCTCCAGCGAGGAAATGGTCCCCAGCAAACTCATCCATTCCCTCACTCAGCCTGCTTCCTTCCCTAAATAAGGCTGCGCTTTGCATAAGCAGGAGAGCATTATTATAGTGCTATGCCGCGGTAGATTCGTACAGAATTCTGTTACCGTGCGGTAAACCCGCACCGAACAAGTATAAGATATATCTTGTTGAAATTTTCTAAGTAAACGGAAGGCATGTTCATTCATGATTACTAGAAATTTCCTCAACCCGAGGCTAAAATCCATGATTGTAGGGCAGAGAGACGGTTTATTCAGCCATTCCCGCAAGGGAGAGAGACGTAACCAACCGCGCATGACACCGAGCTAGCCGGTACTGCGTAGATCATCATCACAGTAACAGCAGCCTTGTTCATCGTCTCGCACTATCTGCCTGAGTTGCCAGCTACTCCTTTTACGAAGGGATAGGTATGAAATTATCGAGCAAAAGGAAACTCTCAAGCAGGCATATTTAAACGAAACAAAATTCGCTAAATACAGAAGCTGAGTTGGTGTTGCAGTTCAATTAGAATACTTCTCGTCTAACCTGAAGAGTTGTTCTTACTCCGAAAACTCTTGGAAGGTTGAAGGGAGTGTCAAATAAATACATTAGAACAACAGTTCTTTCGGCTTCTATCCGCAGAGGTAAATACGATATGCGTATATGACTTGACCCATGCGTTAGCAAAATGACGCAAAGATAAACTACGTAAGTATTGTAGTAATTTGAACATCGAATTCTCTACTACATCTTTCCTCGACGAGGAAGAGAGAAAGAAAGGAAAACGACTGTCCACGTTCTAATGAATGAGACTTTTTTAAAAGAACTCCTTGACTCTTTGCCAAGAAAAGGGAGTAATATTCGAATAGAGATCATCAGAGAGAACCGAGATCGAAAAGGACCGTTCAATGTTCTTATGATATTGGACATAAGACTTCCTGGATCTAGTCTACAAGTCTCTTTTTCTTACTCCCCGGATGAGCCTCTGAAAATGAATGAGAGCTCTTCTGAAATTTTGTTAATGAGTTTATCCGCTTAAACGATAAAAACGTTAAAATCTATGTCAATGAGAACTACCCCATTTATGAGGGGTCCCCCACTTAAATGACAAAACGTTTAGTATCTTGACAATGGGGAAAACGTCCTTACTTGACAAAACTATTAGCACTTTGCTAATAGGGGAAACCCCTTTAACATGACCGAAAGTCACCCAGGAATCCGAGTATATAATCTTCCCGATTCTCAGAGAAATCGAAGAAGAGGAAAGAGGGATCGAAGAAAAAATTCGGGTATGTCTCTCCGCTAACTCCGAATCCTTTTTAAAAATTTCTGTAAAGGAATGTCCTGTGGAGAGTCCTGAAAAAACCTCCTCTTGACGAGCGTTTAGAAAGCGTCAAGCGTACCTAAGAAACGTCCTGAACAGCAAATAAGACGCCTTCTACAAGTCTTTTCTCTCGCAAAGTGTCCTGCCTAGCTTCCACCGAAGCATCCTGGCGAATGTCCACAAAAG
>NC_061091.1:72020571-72118753 GCF_015104395.2 Macrobrachium nipponense | reverse complement strand
GCCGTCTGAAGACCGATGCCGCCCAAACAGGTAAACCCGGAGTTAGCCAGGCTAACACCGGGGGTGTCTCTGCATCAGCTCCTGTCAGAGAACCTATGGTTCTCGCAGCAAGAGGCACTTGGCCTGGAATCCACTGCCATGGCAGCTTTCCAGGCCGTCTCCTGGCTAGACATGTGGTCCCATCACAGTGCTAAGGGTCGCAGCCAACTCCGGGGAATCTCTCCCGAAGAGACTCGGCCTTCAGAGGCTTTGCCAGTCTGGGGGAAGAGCCATCTCCTTTCCTAGCCCACCAGACGGTAAACCTGTGGGCCAACCTGGTACTCCGACGTAGGGACGCTGTCCTTACACGAGTATCCAGGGCGGCGGGTGTGAGGCGGCATTAGTGCTACGTAATGGACCTTTACGGAGTTCCTCATCTCTCTTCCCAGGAGAGATGGTGGACGCTGCGGTGGACAGACGGGCGCACTGATGACATGACCGCTGGTACACCAGGCAGTTTCGAAGGCTTCTGGGCAGCCTCGAACTGCGGCCAAGCCAAAGAGCTCGGCTAGTGCTTCCTCGGTAGCTAAGACGGTAGCCTCGTCGAAGCCGTGGAAAGGACTGTCTTCTTCGTCTTCTGCCAAGGGGGGCCGTAACCAGCCCTCCTCCCACCCGCCTTCCTTCTCGCGAGGAGGTCTGGAAGAAGTCGAAGAAAGGGGGGAAACGCTAGGGACGGCGTTCCCCTCACCTGCTGCCGGAAGTTGGGGGGTGCCTGGCCAGCCATTGGGCAACTTGGCAGCGCTACGGCGCCGAGACCTGGATAGTAGATGTCCTCGGGGGAGGGATATCTATTACCCATCGAATCTCGGGCCACCCTCACCTCCAACCCGGTCCAACAGCAATCATACGTTCCAGGCTCTTCGAAGGACGTAGCATTAAGACAGGAGATCCAGACCATGCTGAGCAAACGAGCTGTAGAGATCGTCACGGATCAGTCACCGGGCTTCTACAGTCGTTCTTTTCCTGGTGGAAAAGTCTACGGGGGGCTGGCGCCCGGTGACTAGATCTCTCTCCCCTGAACCGGTTCGTTCGCCAGACCCCCGGTCACGATGGAGACGGCACGTTCCGTGCTCGACTCCATCAGGGAGAACGATTTCATTGCTTCAGTGGACACGACGGGGATGCGTATTTCCAAATACCCATCCATCAGTCCTCCAGGAAGTACCTCCGCTTCATCCTCGACGGGACGGTGTACCAATTCAGGGCACTTTGCTTTGGTCCCTCAACCGCCCCACAGGTGTTCACAGAGAGTGTTCACTCTGGTGTGGATGCCTTGGGCCCATTCGCACGGGATACGTCTGATGAGGTTATCTCGACGATTGGCTAGTCCTGGCGAGCTCCCGCTCGCAGTTGCTGCAGGACAGGGATCGGCTACTCTAGTTCTGTCGCGATCTGGGAATCGTGGTGAACTTCGAGAAGTCAGATCTCGAGCCCAAGCAGAGGATGAAGTACCTGGGTATGCTGATCGACACGGTAGCAGGGCGAGTCTTCCCCGCAGGCTCGCGGATCAGCAGATTCAGGGAGGCAGCCTGTCTCGGCAGGAACAGGCAGCTCAGCGATGGCAAGTCGTGATCGGACACCTGTCGTCACTCGAGAAGTTAGTCCCTCACGGGCGTCTTCACCTGAGGTCTCTTCAGTGGAGACTAAAGGAGAGTTGGTCCACAGGCAACGGATCCCCCGAGCTTTCCAGTGTCACTGACACCGGAGGTGAGGCAGGACCTAGCCTGGTGGCTGGACAACAGGAACCTCTTAAAGGGAGTGCCTCTACGCACTCCCCCCCCAGGAGATGCAGCTGTTCTCAGACGCATCGACCGAGGGTGGGGCGCACACCTGGAGGAGTTGTTGACTTCAGGAGTGTGGACGAGCATGACAAGCACCTTCACATCAATGTACTGGAACTCAAGGCAGCGTTTCTCGCGCTCCAAGAGTTTTGTCATGACCGCTTGATGGGACACTCAGTGGTGTTGATGTGCGACAACACCACGGTGGTGGCTTACGTCAACAAACAGGGGGGCCTAGTGTCTCTCCCGTTGTGCCAGTTTACTCGGCAGGTGCACGAGTGGGCTGAGGCTCACTCAATAGAGCTCTCGGCACGCTACATTCCAGGGAAGAGGAATGTAGTAGCAGACAAGCTCAGCCGTCGGGATCAGGTGATAGGGACCGAGTGGTCTCTACACCAGGACGTGGCGGAAAGGCTCTTCGACCTGTGGGGGGCGACCAGTCGTGGATCTGTTCGCACCCGGCACAACAGAAAACTTCAGGTTTTCTTTTCAGCCGTGCCGAACCCATGGGCAGCTGCAGAGGACGCGCTTCAACATCCGTGGGACAACCTCTTCGCGTACAACTTTCCCTCGTTCAGCCTGATTCGCAAGTGATCAGTCGAGCACTGGTCCCGAATCTCAGGATGATCCTGGTGGCTCCCAAATGGCCCCAGGCCATTTGGTATCCAGACCTGCTGGCTCTTCTCGCAGGCAGAACCGAGAGAGATTCCCCCACCTTGGCACAACCTTCTCGTCCAGCACACGTAGAGAGGTACCACCAAACAGTCGAGTCCCTTCGTCTTCACGGCTGGCTGTTGTCCACCATCTCTTGCGAACGAGAGGCTTTTCTCGTAGCGCAGCAACAGAGATGGCTGGAAACGTCCGTCAGTCCTCTGCACTGTGTACCAGGGGAAGTGGGCCGTCCTCTGTGGGTTGGTGTCGTAGACAGGGTATATCTCCTCTCAGAGCCACTCTTCAGCAAGTAGCGGATTTCTTCGTTTTTCTTCGCTGAGAGAAGCTCCTCTCAGTCCCCACAGTCAAAGGATATAGAGCCGCCCTGGCACTAGTCCTGAAACTGAGGGGATTGGATATCTCGAACTCGTTCGAGATCTCCTTGCTCATGAGGAGCTTCGAAAGGTCTTGCCCACCCAGGGAACTCAGGCCCCCTGCGTGGGACGTGACTCTCGTCCTTAAGAGTTTGACTCGAAGACCCTTCGAGCCACTCCGAGAGTCGTCAGACAGGGATCTGACCCTCAAGACCCTCTTCTTGCTGGCCCTGGCATCGGCGAAGAGAGTAGGGAACCACACTGTCTTTCCTTTCGATTGTATGACACTCCAGGGATGGGGATCTGTGACGCTCGATTTCGTCCCAAACTTCGTTGCGAAGACTCAGAAAACCTTCGGTCCCTGACGACAGGTTCGAGTCTTTCACGATCCCTTCCCTAATGGACTTCACCGATAATGATGCGGATGAGATGCTGCTTTGTCCTGTGAGGGCGCTACGGCGCTATCTGAAGAGAACTCGGCACCTCAGGCCTGAGTGTCGACACCTCTTCGTTAGCACCGGGGTAACCAAGAAAGAAGTATCCAAGAACACACTTTCTTTCTGGCTGCGTGAGGTCATCAGGAGGGCGTATGAGGCTGATGGTAGTGAGCATCCCGTAGTCCCGTCCGAGAGCTCACGAAGTCAGAAGTATTGGCCCGTCGTTGGCGTTTCGTAAGAACTTCTCCGTGGCGCAGGTCCTGAAGGCAGGTGTCTGGGCTAACCAGACTACCTTCACCTCCTTCTACCTTCAGGATATTGCCCACAGGTCCTCGGATACCTTTTCCTTGGGACCCGTGGTGGCTGCTCAACAAGTTGTGTAGCTAACCCAGACCCTCGCAGGCTGAACAGCATCGAGTCCTGGTATGACTGTGCGGATGGATGTGAGAATGAGTGAGTGACTGGCTTCTCTTCCCATCTTTTCCTCCTCCTCTACCTGTGGGCAGAGGGTCACGGTCGTCACTACGCTGGATGAGGCGAGATGCAGGTGAGCTATATGACAGAGCCCCATCCTATCCCTTTCACTAGGGATGGGAGCGAATATCCACCACTTCCCCCAACAAGGGGGGGGAAGTGGATGCCAACTAGAGACAAACCCACTGACTTTCTTTGCTCCTGTACAGGAACAAGTTCTTACATTGCTGGTATGAGGAGACACGCTTGCCTCTCTCTTAGTACTTGGTCCAGAGGTCTGACCATTGATCCTGCGGTGCACACCCCGATCAATCGGACAGAGGCTTGGATCCCTCCCTCGCTCTTACGACCAGGGAGGCATTCCAAGGTTGGGCAAACACCAGTCTGTTCACAAAAGACTCAGATTCCTCCCACCAAGAAGTGAGTCTTCCTATTATAAAAGGACCGAAGGTTTGTATGCCGTGTCGGAACAAATGACAATTTGTCCAAAATTGCATTTTCATACAATCAACTTACCTGTCAGATATATACATAACTAAGACTCCGTCGTCCCGACAGAAATTCAAATTTCGCGCCACTCGCTACAGGTAGGTTCAGGTGATCTACCGGCCTGCCCTGGGTGGCAGACTAGGAAAACCATTCCCGTTTTCTATCATATTTTTTCTGTCGCCGGTGGCATCAACATCGTTGCTGCTACCTCCTGACTGGAATTCGCTTTTCTAGACAATTGATCATCTTTTTTTTGGACTTTTTGGGGTTTTTGGGGACGTACCTGGATCGTTGTTTTGGCATTCGCTACTGTACTGGATTTGGACTTGCTTTTGATTTTTCTTCAAGAATGTCTGATTCAAGTGGTTGTGTGAGAGTGTGTGTGAATGTAGGCTGCAAGGTGAGGATACCGAAGGCTTCGGTTGATCCTCACACTGTATGCCGCAAATGTAGAGGTTTTGACTGTTCTATTTCTAACACCTGTCATGAATGTGAGAGGTTGAATGTTGAGGAATGGAAGACTCTAACCTCTTACTTGAAGAAGTTAGAGAGGGATAGAGTCAGAAGGGCTGCATCTAAGGGTGTGCGGGTAGTACAAGCCTATTGAGCCTTTTAATGATTCTAAACTCTTCTTTAAACTATGCATTTGAATTCTAATTCTGTATCAGGGCCCTCACTGGCTTTACATTCAGATTCGGCCTCGGAAATTGCTGATCTGAAAGCTACACTTCATAGGATGAAATCCAAAATGGTTGCCATGAAAGGTAAGGATTGTGAAAGTGATTATTTTAGTGAAGTGAGTGTCCCCAGTGTTGTGGAGGGGGCGTCTGACCGTCTCTGCGACGCTCCCAGGACCTAGACCTCTTTCAAGCTCCCAAGCCCAGAGGAGAAGAAAAGTCGAAAGCCGTACGGAGGTTGTGGAGAATTCCCCCCTCTCAGGCGTCCCTTCAGCAGGCTCTGTAGTTAGACAGACTGCTCAGGACCGCTATAGGAAAAGCGTCCTCAGAGAGTGCTTCTCTTCGTCCGCCTCTCCCTCTCCTAAACGAGGGTGGAAGGAGATTCGGACCTTTCCAGGCCCCTGAAAAGGCACTGGAAAGAACCTATGTTGGATTCAAGCCCTGAACGGTTTTCGGAAGAAGCGCCTCCCTCAATCAAGAAAGCTAAGAGGGTTTTGACGTCCCCTGGCTTGGACAAAACTCCTTCGAGGTCTCCCTCTCCCGTTGAAGAAGACGCCGGAGAAGCTTCCAAGAGGATTATTTTAGCTGTACAAGAACAGTTATCCGCCTTGGTAGGAGTCCTTTCAAAGGATCCTCCTCGTAGAAAAGACGTGAGGCTTCCTGTCAAGAATCTCGTCTTCCTTCTCCCGCCAGGAGTGAGGCTCCTGTGGGACATGAGGCGCGTTGAGATCTCTCCGATAGAGACCTCATACAACGAATATGAAGCGCCAGACAAGCGCGACGGCCGCCAGTCAAGCGCGAGTTTTCCTTCCAGACGAGAAGCGTCTTATAGGATTGAAGTGCCAGGTAAGCGTCGAGCAACTTTACAGGCGCGAGGATTTGGCCAGACGTGATACGTCTGCCAAGCCAGCAGCGTCAGCCAAGCGCGAGGATTCAGCCAGGCGCGAGGCGCCAGACAAGCGTCATCCAAACAAGGATATAGCGCCAGAAAGGCGCGGGGCGCCAGAAAGGCGCGGGGCGCCAGCAGGCGCGGGGCGCCAGCCAGGCGCGGGGCGCCAGCCAGGCGCGGGGCGTCAGCCAGGCCGCGAGGTTTCAGAGAGGCGCGCGGCACCAGGCCAGGCGCGAGGCGCCAGCCATGGCGCGAGGCGCCAACCAGGCGCGAGACGTCTGATTTTTTTGGGTTTCATAGGGGCTCTGTACATGCTCTTAGCCCCTCTCCAATTAGGAGTTTGTCTCCCGCAGAGAGAGTAATTGGGCAGGAAGACCCAGAACGAGAATTGAATCCTTCTGATCCTATCTTGGAAGAGGACTCAGAAGACGAGACTCACGGCAGAGAAGGGCTGTCTAACTATAAAGTTTTGACAGCTCTCCTTCTTCAGGAATACGGAGATGCCTTGACCCTGCCGCTCCTCCTTCTCCTCGCTCACTTTTTAATGGGAGCCAATACGCCAATTCGTCGGCTTTTCTGAAGCTGGATTCGACCGATTTCTATGAAGAGAGCTCTTCAGTCTCTGGATAGCTGGATGCTAACCAAAAAGGAGTTAGTAGAACGGTGTTCTGCATGCCTCCCGCTAGACTTACGGGCAAGAGAGGTATTTGGTACCAGACTGGGGAGAATATGGGGCTCACTCTCCGAACTCCCAGCTTCGGCCTGAGGCTGACTTCCAGTCTGTTATACGCAATCCAGGAACATAGCCTTCATACGGCTAGAATAACTTGGGGTCTTTCGGAGTTGGATCATCTCCTCAAGGGACTTTTTCATATTTTGGAAGTCTTCAACTTCCTGGATTGGTCCCTTGGGGGTGATGGCCAAGAAGGAGGCCCCATGCCTCGGAAGGACTCGATCCTGACGTACTCCTTGCGATCTTGTCGTGCATTGACAAGCGGTACAGGACGGCTCAGGGGAAGTCTCTTCTTTATTTGGACCGGTCTCTTGAAGAAGAGATCTGTTTTTAGCGCTTTTCTGACGAAAGCAGTTTCGCATTCGCAAAGGGCAGCTTTGTTATTCGCTCCCAGGTCGACTTTCTGTTCCCTTCGCAGTTGGTGAGGGACATTTCCCGTTCGTTGACGGAGAAAGCGACAGGATCTTCTCCTTCAATCGTCCAGGAAAAAGAGAGACCATGATGGTGGGAGACAAGAAAGGTGTTACTACGCCTCTGCAGCCCTTTCGAGGAGGTCCTCCCTCTAGAGCTCCCTCTAAAAGGAAAGCGCTGAAAGAGAGGTAAAAGTTCTTTCCGTCCCTTTAAAAGGGGAAGTGAAGTGATGTTCCTCCAAACACCAGTAGGTGCCAGGCTCCGGGGGGTTTGCGGACTCTCATCGATACAGACGCTTGGTCAATGTCTATTCTACAGAAAGGATACCTCATTCCTTTCCTGGACAATCCTCCCCTGACGTCAACTCCGCGGGAATTGTCCGCCAATTACAAGGACCCCTGTGTTGAAAGATACTCTTCAACAAATGGTGGATCAAATGTGGGACAAGAGAGCAATAGAGCTAGTGCTGGATCAAGCTCCCCAGGGTTTTACAATCGTCTTTTCTTGGTTGCGAAAGCCTCGGGGGGCTGGAGACCAGTTCTGGATGTCAGCGCTCTGACAAGTTTGTTCAGAAACAGAAGTTCTCCATGGAGAACTTCTGATCAGTCCTTGCGGCTCTTCGCCGGGAAGGGGATTGGATGGTGTCTCTGGATATCCAGGATGCCTATTTTCACGTCCCGATTCATCCTTCGTCGAAGAAGTACCGCTCCGTTTCATGACGGGGGGAAGGATCTTCCAATTCAGAGCCTTGTGTTTCGGCCTTTCTACGGCTCCTCAGGTCTTCACGAGCCTTATGAAAAATGTGGCGAGATGGCTTCACCTGAAAGGTATCAGTATCTCTCTGTACCTGGACGACTGGCTCATCAGAGCAAAGTCAGAGAAACAGTGTTTGGAGGACCTTGCTTTGACACTAAACCTGATAAAGACCTTAGGATTGCTCGTAAACCTCGAGAAGTCCCAACTGATCCCAGCCAGAACTTAGTCTATCTGGGGATTCGGATGGATTCTCAGGGTTTTCGAGTATTTCCTTTCTCAAGAGAGACTAACGAGAGGTTCTTAGAAAAAGTCTCTCTCTTCTTAGGGAAAGAACGTGCTTCGGCGAGGGAATGGTTGAGCCTATTAGGGACAACTTTCCTCACTCGAACAGTTCTTTCCTCTAGGAAGACTTCATCTCCGTCCGCTTCAGTTCTTCCTCAGAAGATCGTGGAACATGAAGACAGGACTTCTTTCGGACAGTTTTCCATTCAGTTTGGATGAAGCACCCACTTAGAATGGTGGTTACTCCCACTGAAAGGAAACAAGGGTACTTCCCTAGAACTCAGAACCCGAACCTTGTATTGTTTTCCGACGCGTCGGAAAAAGAAAAAGGTTTGGGGAGCAACCTTGGGAAAAGAGAGAGGTGTCAGGCACTGGAATACTCTTCAAGTGTCCTGGCACATAAACTGCAAAGAGCTGTTTGCCGTACACCTGGCCCTAAGAGCTTTGAACCTTTAGTGAGGAACAAGATAGTCCAAGTGAATGCGGAGACAACACAACCGCCCTTGCCTACATTCGGAAAGCACAAGGAGGCACACACTCGTATGCCCTATACGAGCTCGCAAGAGACCTTCTTTTGTGGACATCACAGAGGAACATCTCTCTTTTGACGAGGTTTGTTCAAGGAGTAAGGAATGTGAGAGCAGACAGGCTGAGCAGGAGGAACCAGGTCCTTCATACCGAATGGACCCTCCCACTCAGAAGTTTGTCGGAATCTCTGGTCTCTTTGGGACTCCTCATGTCGACCTCTTTGCCACGTTCCTCTCAAAAAGACTGGAAGTCTTTTGCTCAGTAGTAGAAGACCCCAGAGCTCTAACAGTAGACGCCTTCTTCTAGATTGTCTCATGTAGACGTTTACGCATTTCCCCATTCAAGATTCTGGGGCAAGGGCTCAGGAAGTTTGTGACATCAAAGGGGACGAAAATGACCCTGATAGCCCCCTTTTGGCCAGCTCAAGAGTGGTTCACGGAGGTGCTGGAGTGGATGGTAGACTTCCCCAGATCCCTCCCCACAAAGGAAGGATCTTCTCAGACAACCACACTTCGAGAGGTTTCATCAAAAACCTCCCCGCTCTCGCTCTGACTGCCTTTCGACTATCGAAAGACTTGTCAGAGCGAGAGGCTTTTCTCGCAAGGCAGCAAGCTCGATCGCTAGAGCCCGGAGAACTTCCACTATCCGAGTTTACCAATCGAAGTGGGAAGTTTTTAGAAGGTGGTGCAAGTCGAAGAAGTTGGTCCTCCTCCAGTACCTCTGTAACAGAAATCGCTGATTTTCTGTTATATTTGAGAGAGGAATCTCGTCTCTCCGTAGCCACTATAAAGGGCTATAGGAGTATGCTTTCGGCCGTCTTTAGGAATAGAGGCCTAGATCTGGGAAATGATAGAGATCTACATGATCTGATTAGATCTTTTGAGACCATGAAGTCTAAGATTACTTCTCCCCTAACTGGAATCTCGACGTGGTCCTGAAGTTCTTGTCCTCAGCAAGATTTGAACCTCTGACATTTGGCCTCGTTTCGTGACTAACGAGAAAATGTTTGTTTCTTTTGTCACTGGCGACGGCTAAAAGAGTTAGTGAGCTGCACGCCCTTAGTGATAAAGTGGGTTTCAAACTAGATTCAGCCATCTGTTCATTCAAAGATTTATTTTTGGCGAAGAATGAAAATCCTTCGAATCCCTGGCCGAGAAACTTCAAAGTTAAAGGCTTAATCGGGTCTCGTCGGCAGGGAAACGGAGAGGTCTCTTTGCCCAATAAGGGCTTTAAAGTTTTACATGCAGAGAAAGAAACAGTTGGGAGGTTCTAGACAAGGTCTCTGTGCTCGGTGAAGGATCCATCAAGACCTATGTCCAAGAATGCTTTAAGCCTTTTTTGTCAGGAACGTCATTACTGACGCTCATAAGGCTTGCACGGATGACTCTTTCAAACTCCTCGAGTAGTAAGAGCTCATGAAGTGAGAGCAGTAGCTAGTCTCTCTCTTTTCAGAGAAATATGTCACCTAAAGAATATCTTGGAAGCGACGATATTGGAGGTGTAATTCAGTGTTTGCTTCTCACTATTTAAAAGGACGTTCGTGTGACCTACGAAAAATGCTTTTTCTTTAGGTCCTTTTGTCTGTGGGCACAATCCTGGGTACAGGAGCTAACACCAATCCTTAAAATAATACATAAGTCTAATAGATATGTTCTAGACTTTCTGCTGAGCAGGTGCAGGTGCGCACAGGCGCCAGTCACTTTCGTTCAGTAAGGAACTCTTGTGATATCTTTTATTAGATGAGTATCATAAATTTTTTTTGGAAAACTAATGTGTGCATGTGCAATTTGGTGGATTAGAGTTATGGTTGTGTGAAGAGTTTGAGGATAACTCGGAGCAATTTTTAATACTAACATGGTGGTTAGGATCAGGTGGTCGGGATTGGTTGTGTGCTCCTTCATAAGGCGTGTTGTCATATAAGTGGATCAGCACCCATTGACAAAGTCCTTTCAGGCTCTGCCGAGTAAGTGGATAAGACCCCTTCGGCAGACCACAAGAACTCTTGGCCATAGATCACATATCTCGCTAAAGTTTCTTGAGGTGATGCAGACTCCTGGGCTACAGCACAGTCTACCACCTATCAGGTAGGAACCAAGGTTTTTTTTTTTTATACCTACAACATATGTTGTTTACCTGTCTATTCCAGAAGTAGCTGTCTCTTACCCTCCACCGAAGGGTGCCATCAGCTATGTATATATCTGACAGGTAAGTTGATTGTATGATGATATTGTTATGATACAATAAAGTTTCATACATACTTACCTGGCAGATATATTACGATTAGGGCCCCCCACCAGCTCCCGCAAGGAGACAGGTGGAAGAGAAAAAAAATATGATAGAAAACGGGAATGGTTCCTAGTCCTGCCACCCAGGGCAGGCCGGTAGATCACCCTGAACCTACTGTAGCGAGTGCGCGAAATTTGAATTTCTGTCGGGGAACGACGGTAAGTCTTAGCTATGTATATATCTGCCAGGTAAGTATGTATGAAACTTTATTGTATCATAACAATATCATTTTTCCTAACTATACAAACCTGAGGTCCTTTTACACATAGTTCCCACCTCATGCACCCCTCACCCTGCAGTTTTTGCTTGGGCCAAAAGCAAAAGTGATTGTTTACCTCCCAGTTGCGCGCGTGCGCCTGTCAGACAAGCAGTTAACTACCGAACCCCTTGTTCGAAAGCTTACGGGACCTATCCAGTCTGCTGCTAAGTAACCTTCCTATTGTAAAAGGTACCTACAGGTTTGTATAGTTAGGAAAAATGCAATTTTGGACAAATTGTCATGTTTGCATGCTAAGAATGGCAAAATCATCATTGCCACATTAGTGGAGGCTTCACACATACGCCGATTCATTATATAATAAACTGTTTCCATGAATTCTGGTTGTCATAGTAATGCAATAATGATAAAATTGCTTTAATATTTATGTATATATACTTCCGATACATAGCCTAATTTCACCAATTTCAGCGTTTTGTGTGTAGTCTAATACCCAGTTTGGTAGGGTGAACACATACCGAATGGTAACAGAGAGAGAGAGAGAGAGAGAGAGGACGCGAGGGAACGAAGAAGGAAAGGGGTGGCGGTGTGGGGGGGGGTAGTGGAGCTTTTACGCATGTTCGTATCCATTTCTGCATAATGGAGTTTTTGTCTCTCGGTACAAGGACAAGTGTCATTATTCTTTCCGATTAGTGATTCACGATACCCTTATAAATTACGGCACTGGGTGTAATGCACTATAGCAAAATCTTGTTCTGATGCGAGTGTTCGTTACAGAAATAGGTATTGCCCAAAAACCTGCTTGCACTGTCGCTGAAAACCCATAGTAGGTATGCTTGCTTAGTTGTCAAATCAAGTTTTTTGTAAATCAAGTATTTTTTGTTTTACAAGCTAGCTATTGAATAAATTTGTATTTTTCTCAATCAAAACATATGCCCCTCAATGCTAACTTTCCTCTTTTAACGACTTTCTGGTCATTGCAAATTCGGCCCCATAATTTCTTATGGTGCGAAAACAGAGGCCCAGGGACCGAAAACGATTGTCACACTACGGCGATAATCCGGCAGTAAAACATCTTCATACTATATCCAAAAAGTAAATAATAAAGATATATATGCGCATTACGATTATAACAATTACATGAATAGCTGATAATCTGCATGAATAACTGGTAAACTGTTCTGCAAGAAAGTTGAGTAAAGCAATTAATTACTATAGGTACGAAAGCCAAGTTGTCGTGACGTCATAATACAGGACTTAAACGAACGCTCTAATTCCAAAAAATAATTGCTTAAATTTGAGTCAGAATCGAGTTACTTCTTCAATAACGAATATTTTCAAATTAATCATCATAAAATATATAAAAATATGATGTTTTACTATTTATTTTAAAAAATTATCGAAGTGAAGAAACGCTTCGTCGTCGTCTTCTAGCAAAACAGTTGTTTACTAACAAACGTCGTGGTAAAGTTCCGTGTTCCGATTGTTGTGATGAAAGTGCCCCAGCGTCTGTGGGTGCAAGTGGTGTGCGGATTTATCACAGGAAATGGGAAGTTTATTGACACAAGCGACTCCGTAAACATCGCCCTCTTGATTTGAGTCTGCCTTGACGGAGTTACGCATTTCCAACCTATTGTTGAAAATGCGTAGCGGGCAAGAGGGCTTTCGAACTGGGAGAATTATCTCCTAGTTTGAATCTAAATGTCTCAATTTTTCTCTTACTTGATCATCTTCCAATCTCTTACTTTCTTTCGCTCAGTTGCTCCCCCTAGCTGTCCTCCTTCTCTTCACTAAAACCCTCGTGTAGGCTAGGTAGGAGCTGAGTCTCTGAACTTAGGCTTTACCTTGATCCAAATGGCAGGGACTATAGCGGTTTGGTCCGCCGCTCGATTATGTTTGGACCCTGAGGATATTGATGTGATTCCACATCAATATTTATTGGGGCGGGACTACATGTGGGGACTTGCCTACGGAATCCGGGGAGGTATAGTCTCCACGGTAGGACTCTCGGCAATTTATCCGGATTGCCCTCTAAAATAACATGAGTGGGATGATTGCATACTAGCAATGCCCTCAGTCCTATCAAGCGGGTTTTGCTTACACTTGAGCCAATCATGTTATGATAGAGGCATCCTTCGGTAGGGTAGGGAGTGGACATATGGGAGTTGGTCTCTGCTATGTGTCTTTGGTGAGGGGGAAGTCTTTGAGAGGAGACCCAGATTTTTTTCCATGACTTGTAGTTGGTTTCTCTGTAATTAAAAAAAAAAAAAAAAAAAGAAATAATGGAAATTGACTATGGAACTCAGTCCCCCGGAAAATGTGACCCTGTGACACTAGATAACCATCTGACCCTGGAAACGAACAAGGACACCCTTTTGGACACTTCAATCCAAAATATAGCTACTATGGAGCCTTTTACTAGGCCAAAAAAAGATTTATCAAAAGAAAATTCCAGCCTAGCCCTTCGCTAGCTTTATTTGAATCACTATTTGGAAAAGACACTAGGACAAGATTTTGACAATAGAAAGTGAAAACAAAATTTCAAATTTAAAATTGGAAAATTGTTACTGACCAGATACCCAACAGAAAACATGAAATTTCGTCAAACGCAAACAAATACATGGAGTGGAAACCACTACTACGCCCAATCAGAAAACTACTTACAAATTATGAGACATAGATAACATAAAAATAAAAGTCACCAAGCATAATAAACTTAATAGTATTTGTGGTACAATAATCCTGCCAAATAATGATGACGAACTAATAGATAAAAATATGTTGATGGACTCTCTTAAGAAAAGATATAAAAACATTGAAGACTGTGACATCTATGATCCCAAGTAGAAATTTCAAAATCAATATACAGATCGCTTAATTGAAATTTGAAGGAAACGAACTCCCTTTAACAATTAAAGTATTAGGGCAGACGAGAGAGATAAGACCATATATATCCCTAAACCACTACAGTGCAAATCATGTAATAAATATGGCCATTCAAATAAAAATTGTAGAGAAGCTCCAAGATGTGCATGTTGTGGATCATACAACACACAACAAAATGGGACTGTGAAAACCCAAATTGCATAAATTGTGGTCAGAATCACCACTCAAGATCAAAGGAATGCGCATATTACTTATACAAACACGAACTAAAAAATCTTACAAGAAAGAAGGGTGGAATGTCAATAAGAGAAGCTAAGATTAGAACTAAAAGTAAGAGGTTTACAAGATCCAGCAAGGAAAAACACATATAAAGAGGTAGTAAATAAAGAAGTGCAAAACCAAATTCCTACAAAATTGCACAGTATAAATCAAACTGAGAATACTCATAATATAAAGACCCCAAATTCAAGCTCGGAAGCTACAGAACATATAAGCAACACAAATTTAGATAATATATTACCAACACCAGAAATGCAAGAAGACATGATGGATTTGGAGGACAAGCAAAACACAAGAGCTAATTCAAAAGACAAAAAAAGACTACTTGAAACAACCCCACCCAAATCCAAGAAACAAATTAAACAATCAGTAAGACCCAAAATCTATATGGAAAAAAATGAATACCGAGAAGACAAAGTCAACGAAAATTGCTTGCAAACAAAAAATGAAAAAAGAGAAACCCAAATAAAAGAGAAAGTTAAAACATCAGATAAAATTGAAGAAAGTATTGAAATAGAACCCAAGATCAAAAAAGCCATTTAAAAAAAAAAAAATGTACCTCTAATAAAAAGAACATCTGAGACTCTTCAGCCAATAAGAAAACAATAGCAGAAATACATCACCCACCAAAAGAAGAACAAAGTACAGCAAATTATATAACTTCAATAAAAATTCAAAGTTCAGGAAAACAAATAAAGATACTAAAACAAAACCCAAAACCTTCTTAAAGTATCTATTTTACAGTGGAATATTAGAGGATATGTATCAAATAATGAAAACTTAAAATCACTAATTAGAGAATGTAATGCAAATATCATTTACTTACAGGAAACTAAAATAGGTAAAAATGTTCTCAATGCTGGCATAAATTATAATGTGTGGAAATCAACAAAAATTTTAAATGACAACAGCCAAGGAGGAACTGCAATCATAACGCATTCGTCAATCAAATGCCAACCTGTTAGGATTAACTCAGTAATACAGGCATTTGCAGTTCAAGTATTCCTAGAAAAAAAAATAACTATGCTCAATATATATGGAACCGTCTTTAGAAAGTCGCTTAATAGATCATCTTGGAAATAATAGACAATTACAAGTGGAAGACTTAGAAAATCTAATAGAACAATTACCAAAAACCTTACTTACTAGTAGGTGACTTTAATGCCAAACATCCCATGTGGGGAAGTAACATCATCTGACAGGAGAGGAAATATTCTCCTAGATTTTATAGATAACAAAAATTTGATTATTTTAAATGATGGTTCTCCAACAAGATTTGATGTTTATCATAATAGCACCTCTGCAATAGACATCACTTTATGTTCCCCAGAAATTGCCACAGATTTCAGTTGGAAAGTAAATAATAATTTATTTGGGAGTGACCACTGGCCAATACAAATTGAGCTAAAAAATAATTCTAATATAACATATATACCGAAGAGGAAAATGGAGGAAGCAAATTGGAATTTATATAAAGAGAAAACGGTGATTAACAAAAAAAACTACTACTGACTTTAGAAACCACATAGATGCTTATGAACATCTATTAAAAAACAATAGATGATAAAGCAAATGAAAACTATTCCAGTTACCTCAGGCAATCCGACTAGACCACTGGTACCCTGGTGGAATGAGGAATGTAAAGCAGCAAGGAAGATAACGAGGACATGCTTTAGAAGATATCTGAGACATAAATGTGATGCCAATAGAATTGCATATTTGAGAGCTAAAGCAAAGCAGAAAAGAATATTCAAGATAGCCAAAAGAAATTCATGGAAAAAATATATTAATAATATAAATTCTAAAACTCAAGACAAAGAAATCTGGAAGAAAATAAATAAACTGCAGGGTAGATATCGGCCAGAACCATTACCTACATTAAAAGTAGAAAACACTATTTATTTCAAACCCCAACTAGTAGCAAATGAATTGGGTAAATGCTTCGCCAAAACATCTAGTATCTCGAACTATACAAAAAAATTCCAATTAAAAATAAAAAAAATGATGTCCCAATACCAATAAACTCTAATAATCAGGAAATCTATAATCTTCCTTTCACCATGTAAGAACTTGGTGAAAATGTCCTGAAACTTGCAAGTCCAACAGCTCCAGGGGAAGACAACATTAGATATGAGATGATAAAAAATCTACCAGATGAAAGCAAAACCTTCTTATTAGAAATTTTAAATGAATTATGGCACTCTCACAGCATACCTAAAACCTGGAAAGAATCTTTAATCATACCAGGCTTAAAACCAGGAAAAAGACCCAGAGTCACCAAGCAGCTATAGGCCAATAGCCCTTACTAGTTGTCTAAGTAAGATATTTGAAAAAATGGTGAATAATAGATTAATATGGGTATTAGAAAATAAACAGCTATTGTCAAACAGACAGTTTGGATTCAGGAAAAATAAAAGTACCATAGATCTCCTCTTAATGATTACAAGAGAGATACAAAATGCAATGGTTGGTAAAAAACAAACAATAGGAGTATTTTTTGATTTAGAGAAGGCATATTGATTACCACCTTAGGGGAGGGATTTTAAAAAAAATTGATAGAATGGGGAATAGGAGGGGCATTTATGTATATGAATATATTAGGGAATTCCTATCTGAAAGATATATAAAAGTCAAAGTGGGGGCAGAAAATTTCTGAATCATTTATCCAGGAGGAAGAATTCCCCAAGGCAGTGTACTAAGCGTGGCATTGTTTGCTATAGCAATAAATGAGATAATTGAAATGATCCCACCAGGAGTCCAAGGATCCCTTTTTGTAGATGACTTCGTCATTTATAGTAGTGGTGAAAAAGCACTGGACATACCAACAGATTAGCAAGCAGCCATAAATAGGGTAAAAAAAATGGGAAAAACAATGGGATAACAAGGGTTTTAATTTTCACCGCAAAAAAACAAAAGCAGTCAGATTTACAAGATCAAGAAAACAGGAATTAATTCCTACTTTTTATTTCATAAATAATGATATAATTGAATATGATGATGAGATAAAATTCCTCGGCGTGTTAATACTTGATATAAAAAACTTACATTTAAAGAACATATAGAGCAACTGGCGATAAAGTGAGAAAATCCTTAAATATAATAAAACAAAAAAAAAGTAATTGCGCATAATGGACTGGGGTGCTGATAGAACCTCTCTGATAAAAAGTATATAAGGCTATTTGTCTAAGTAAACTTGATTATGCATGTCAAGTATATGGTAGTGCTTCTAAAACCCACTTAATTAACAAAACTGGATGGTCATAACAAACATGGGTATTAGGACTATGCAACTGGAAGCCTACAGAACTTCCCCCGTGGAAAGTTCTGTTATGGTAGAAGCAGGAATAGATCCCCTGAAAGTACGAAGAGAAGAAATGGGATTAAATATATAATCCAAACACAATATATGAACATACCTAATATTTATGAACCATAAACAAGAGCCTCTAAACCATTGGAGAATAGATTAAAACCTGATATAGAACATCTAAAATTAGGAACAAGTAGCATATCAAAAATAACCACGCCTAAAATACCTCCGTGGAGACATGCTAAATAGAAATTGTGAAAAAATCATTTAATAAGAAGGTAACAGATGCACAATTAAGGAGTGAATTTCTGTCACAACCAGGAAAAACATAAACGGGACATTAGTATTTATACAGATGGTTCCAAGTCGAAGGAGCGTGTAGGATATGCTATAGTAACAAAAAATATAAAAATAAGGGAAAAAATCCCCAAAATATGCTCGATATTCACTGCAGAAATAAATGCTATATTAGAGGCTATAAAACATACCTTTATGGTGGGAAAGGCAAACGAGCCTTTGTAATATACTCGGGATTCTTACAGGTGCTTTAGAAAGCTCTAACAGACAATACCAGATTTCTCATCCCGTAATTGAAGAAATAAGGGTAGTGGATTGATATAAGATATTAAAACGGAAATCTATAAATATAAAACTATGTTGGGTGCCTTCCCATGTGGGCATAAAGGGTAATGAAGAGGTGGATAAAGAAGCCAAAAAGGCAGTAAAAAAGGAGTCTATCAAAAAAATACAAATACCTTACAATGACATTAAAACAACAATAAATGAATACTGTCAATCAAAATGGGAAAAAGAATGGCTAGAATTGAATCATAAATTAAAGCATATTAAATCATCTGTAAAACCTTGGAATAGACAACAATGTCAAAGAAGGGAAAGATGTCATATAAAACAAGATTAAGAATAGGACATACATACTTAACACACAAATGACTTGATGTTGCAAGGTGAGGAAAGACAGGCCCCTACTGTGACCATTGCCGTTACTCTGGTCACAGTCCGTCATCTGCTAACTGAATGTAATAAATTCGAAAGAAAACGAAGATCCAACAACATATATAATTTACCACTTGAAGAACTATTGGGAGAAAATAAAATGCCCCGCTTCAAAATATAGTAAATTACCTCAAAGAAATAAACCTGCTTTATATGATATAACACGTTTTATAGTCTCATAGTTTATACAGTAAGCGCTGAATGGCCTTTGCTGCCCCAGTGCTTGGTGTTACACCTAAAATTGTAAAACCAACCAACCAATCCGTAAACATCGAGATGGGCGTCAATCTTCTAAATATTTCGAGTTGTAAGTAAAAATGTTGAACGCGTTTTGGTGAGATTTGGACTGCCGTGTACACCCTTTTCACTACCCTCTGTTTAAATCTTAAAATTTGGCCTTAATTTCTAACTTTGGAGAAAATACTTACTTCGAAAGGAGAGTAGAGGTCTTTAGCTGCGTTTCTCACCAACAGCAGTCAGACTGATGCCCATCTCCGGTGTCAGGACGCGTTATAATGTACTTTTTGTTCATGACACTTACCTGTCAGATATATATATATAGCTGTATTCTCCGAAGTCCGACAGAATTTCAAAACTCCCGGCAAACGCAGTGGTCGGCCAGGTGGTTAGTACCCATTCCCGCCGCTGGGAGGCGGGTGTCAGGAACCATTCCCATTTTCTATTCAGATTTTTCTCTGTCGCCGGTCGGTAAACAACTGTTTACAGACCTCCGCCTAGGATTTTGGAAAACTCTTTGTTCACTTGAGTATTTGATTGTCTCTTGGTTTTTTTGAAACTTGCTCGGTGGATTGGCATACGCGATTGTGGTTTTGTCTTTGAATTTGGTTTTGGATTTCTCTAATATGTCTGGATCTTCTGCAACTAGTTTTTAGAGTGTGTACTGTGCTAGAGTGTAAGGTGAGGCTACCGAAAGCTTCGGTAGATCCTCATACAGTATGCACGAAATGTAGAGATCATATTTGTTTGATGAATGATAGGTGTAAAGAGTGTGAAAGGTTGACCGAAAATGAATGGAAGACTTATGATTCGTATGTTCGTAAGCTTGAAAGGGATAGAATCAGAAGATCTTCCTCCAGAAGTGCTTCTGTGAAGAGTAAGGATAGTAATTCGCATTCTAACCTTCCTGTAGAGGTTGTTACATCTAACCCTGTGTATTTGCCCTCGGGCAATGAAGCTATTGCTTCGGAAGGTATTGCCCTTTCTTCCATCATGGAGTCGATTCGTGCACTAGAATCGAAAGTGAGTGCATTGAAGACCACAGTGAAGTGTAGTGGAAATATTAGTGCCCCTAGTGTAGTGGAGGGGGTGGGGGCGTCAGGATCGGTCCCATAGTGCCTCTAGGAATAGACCTCTGTCGGACTCCCAGGACTCAGGGAATGGACATGTTGAAAACGAAGGAGGGCTACGGGAAATTCCCACCGGTCTGGGCGTCCCTTCAGCAGATCCTGTGGACGCTTCCCAGGCTGCCGAAGCGTGTGATCGAGCACGGATATTAAAGAAGTGCTTTTCGTCCTCTGAGGCGTCCTCCCCTGACCGGGGATGGAGCGCTCGGAGGGCCTCTCACGAGGAGTACGAGTTTGACACTAGTTGTCGCACAGGCGGCCAACGTCTTTCTCGTCCTCTTAGGAGAGGTTTTAAGGAAGTGACGCTTCACGTCCTACTTCTCGTCTGATCTTTCATCATCACCGAACACTTCGAAGAATTGACGCCTAAGAAGAGAGGCAGGACGTCTTCTGATGAGGACGCTTTTGAGAACTATCAGCGTCTTAGAGTTCAGAGGAAGAAGAGGGCTCCGATTCGCCCTTCTTCGCATATGATGAGTCCTTCTCCTGAACGGGGAACCTCACCGTCGTATGAGACTCGTAGGCAGTTGCGTCAACGGTTGTCGGCTTTCTTCGCAAGGGGAGAAGAGGAGCCTCATCGGCGTAGAAAGGATCTTTGGCTTCCTGTTAAAAGATCGAAACAACCTTTGTCGGCTTCGCCTCGCTCTTTAGCCTCTCCTGCGTCGTCTTCTTCGGGATCCTTCAGACTCAACCGAGAACACGCAGTGTTTCCGGAGAGAGAGTGTCCAGAATGTCGATGGGGACAGAAGCTAGTTGTCGCACAAGCGGCCCTCGCTTTTGTCAGGAGGTGAGAACGAGCAAGAGAAGCCTCGTGTCGACGTTCAACGGACTTCTGCATCAACTCACGCTTTCTATCATGAGAGAGCCTATAACCAGCCAAAAGTATCAGGTCGTTCCATAAGGCCTCTAGGATTCAAAGAGAACAACGTTTAGATTGTGTGTCTGATCTTACTCCTCAAGAAAGGGAAATGCTGTACGAATATCGACGAAAGGCTCGTGCTTTAGAATATGAGAACTCGCAACGCGTTAAGAGAGATCGTAAGACGCTCCAGGACGCTCGAGAGGACGCCCCGATACAGGTTAAGCGTCCTAAGCGAAATTTGAAAGACGCTCGACGTCCATTAGAGCACGTCCCGCTTCAGGACGCTTTTGAGGACGCTTCTTTGATGGATAAGCGTCTTGTAGACATTAGAGTCCAGAGTGATCGAAAGCTTTCATTGGCTCGACTGCCTGTGAGTCCTAAGTCTCGCTCTTCTTAGCAAGGGCGCTCTCGATGACGATAGACACCCGACTTTTCGGGATTCTCGGAAAGAGAAACTTACTCAATTGAGGGAAGATCGACAGGAATCCACAAAGAGGCTTTGGAAGAACCTTTGCCTTTAATGACTTCGAAAGACAAAGCTTTACAAGAGAGTCTGAAGTTTTCAAAGACAACGGCGGTTCGTTCGCGCATTGTCTCGGCTATTCCTTCAGCGGATAGAAAGAAACTCCCCCTACGAACAGAGCCTCAAAGGAGAACCATTCTTGTTTTTAGCTAAAGAAACTTCGGACCGTCAAGATCAAGGAGAGTCTTCTAACGATACGCATCCTGCAGAAGAGGAAGAGCCTTCAGAGAAGCGTCTACGGATTATAGCACGTTAACGCGCTTACTGAAGGAATTGTTTTCGGAAAAATTCCAAGCACCAGTTCCTCTCTCGCCGCCATCGCAACTATCCTCATCCAAGACGAGAAAAACTCCAGGTTTTGTTAGGATGGCTGCTTCGCTTTCCTACTAAAGAGCGTTGAAGAGGATGAATGATTGGATGGAATCAAGGAAGACGAAAGGAAAGACGTCCTTTGCGCTTCCTCCAGCTAAGCTAAACGGGAGAGCCGGTATATGGTATGAGACCGGAGAAGAAACGGGGTTGAGACTTCCGTCGTCTGCGCAAGGTGACTTCTCAAACCTAGTCGAAGCACCAAGAAGATCTTACCTGTCCTCGGCTAAGGTTTCATGGACTATGCCGGAAATAGATCACCATCTAAAAGGACTGGACAGGACGTTGGAAGTATTCAACTTCCTAGATTGGTGCTTGGGAGCTTTGGGTTGCAAGCTAAGAGTCCAGATCATTGTCATTAGAAGAGTTATCGAGCGTCCTGTCGTGCATGGACAAAGCAGTAAGGGATGGCTCGGATGAGTTAGCTGCCCATTTTACTACGGGAATATTAAAGAAACGAGCGCTTTTCTGCAGTTTTACGGCTAAAGCAGTTTCCCCTACGCAGAAAGCGGAGTTATTATTCGCCCCCTTTTCTTCCCATCTTTTTCCTGAAAACATGGTAAAGGATTTATCTGTGAACCTGAAAGAGAAAGCGACACAGGATTTGCTGTCGCAATCATCTAGACTTCCTGCGACACAATCTCTTCTCGAGTAGCTCAGGTACCAAAGAAGAATTTTAAGCCTTTCGTGGCAAAGCACCATCAAGAGCTGCTACACGAGGAAGGGGCTTTGCTAGAGCAGAACCCCCGCAAAGCAAAGAGGAAAGAAAGTGACAACCTTGCCCTTCAGGCCCACCGGTGGGAGGGAGACTTTCTCTCTTCGCAGAGAGGCTTGGAGAGCAAGGGACGGACACCTGGTCCCTCATGATTATAGAAAAGGGATACAAAATTCCCTTCTTCCTCCATGCCCCCGTTGAGCATGAAGCCTATAGACCTGTCACCAGCTTATCAGCCGCAGAAGCAACAGATTCTACTCGATTTATTAGATCAAATGATCGAGAAAAGAGCCGTAGAACGAGGTGCTCTTGACAGATTCCCCAGGCTTCCTACAACAGGTTGTTCCTGGTTCCGAAGCAGTCTGGGGGATGGAGGCTGTCCTAGATGTCAGCAGTCTGAACCTTTTCGTGAAGAAAGAAAGCTTGCAAAATGGAAACATCACAATCGGTCCTAGGGGCCTTGAGACCAGGGGATTGGATGGTGTCATTAGAGGTCTCCAAGACGCTTACTTCCAGTCCCCATCCATCCCCCGGCCCAGTCAGGAATTTCTCAGGTTCATTTTAAGATGGACAGGTCTTCCAGTTCAGAGCTCTATGCTTCGGACTGAGCACAGCTCCCATGGTTTTCACTTTTCTGATGTGGAATGTGGGCAAAGTGGCTTCACCTCTCGAATGATCGAGTCTCTTTACCTGGACGACTGGCCTTAATACGGTCGTCGTCGAGAGCAAGGTGTCTGGAGGACCTTCAGACTACGTTACTGTTGGCGAAATCTTTAGGCCTCCTGATCAATTAACGAGAAGTCCCATCTGATCCCACACCAGGTCCATCGTGTATCTGGGGATTCAGATGGAACTCAGTGGCTTTTCGGCTTTTCCCGTCGCTAGAACGTCAGCGGAAAGGCTTAGAAAAAGTGTCAGCCTTCCTGGAGAAGGAAACATGCTCGGCGAAGGAATGGATGAGTCTGCTGGGGACCATTTCTTCGCTGGAGAAGTTTGTTTCTCTAGGGAGACTACATCTCAGGCCCCTACAGTTTTTTCTAACAGAAAATTGGCAGGACAGACAAAACTTAGAGGAGAATTTGAGAATATCCCCGTTGGTCAAGAAACACTAGAGTGGTGGCTCGATCCCCACCAAGATGTCGAAAGGAGTGTCCCTCTCTGCAGAGCCCCGACCTTGCGTTATTTACAGACGCGTCTATGACAGGCTGGGGAGCAACTCTGGGAAAGGAGGAAGTGTCAGGCCTCTGGAGAAAAGAACAGAAGCCTTGGCACATCAACCTCAAGGAGTTAGAGGCGATTCGCTTAGCGCTTCTAGCATTTCAAGAACGAGTCATAGGCCGAGTTGTCCGATCAACGCGACAGCACCACGGCCCTTTCTTATATCAGAAACAGGGGGGGGACACACTCTCGTTTCTCTCTACAAGATAGCGAGAAGTAATCCTGTTTAGGTCGAGGAGAGGAACATAACTCTCCTGACAAGATTTGTTTCAGGGGCCCAGAATGTCAGAGCAGACATTTTAAGCCGTCGAAATCAATTAATTTCGACAGAATGGACTCTGCACATAGAAGTCTGCCAACAGTTATGGAGACTATGGGGACGACCAATAGTGGACCTCTTCGCGACTTCGAAAACGAGAGACTGCCTCTTTACTGTTCACCGATCATCGACCCAGGAAGCAGTAGCAGTAGACGCAATGCTTTGGGACTGGACGGGGATGGATGTATACGCCCTTTCCCCCGTTCAAACTTCTGGGAGAAGTAACAAGGAAGTTAGGCAGCGTCGGAAGGAACAAGGATGACACTGGTCGACCATTCTGGCCAGCAAGCGAGTGGTTCACAGAGGTCATGTCCCTACTAGTGGACTTCCCAAGAATCCTACCAGTAAGACCCGATCTTCTCAAACAGCCCCACTTCGAGAGATATCACCAAAACCCGTTCGCTCTGAGTCTGACTGCATTCAGACTATCAAGAAGCTGGCAAGAGCGAGAGGGTTTTCAGGAGAGGTGGCAAAAGCTATCGCCGCGAGAAGAGATTCCTCTCAATCTGTCTACCAGTCCTAAGTGGGCTGTTTTTAGAAGATGGTGTAGGAAAGAGGGCATTTCCTCCTCCAGACCTCTGTGAGCCAAATCGCCGATTTCCTGTTACATCTTAGGAATGTAGACAAGTTGGCAGTATCAACAATTAGAGGATATAAGAGTATGCTGTCAAAACAGTCTTCCGTCATAGAGGCCTAGATTTGACGAATGATAGGGATCTTCACGATCTTCTGAGATCCTTCGAAACATCAAAGGTTTCCACAGGTTAAAACACCTTCGTGGAATTTGGATATAGTTCTAAAATCTTTAATGGCGAGTCCCTTTGAACCTTTGCACGAGGCTTCGCTGAAAGATTTAACGAAGAAGGCCCTCTTTCTAACCACCCTAGCCACTGCGAAGAGGGTGAGTGAGGTTCAAGCAATTAGCAAAAATGTTGGATTTAGGGACACAATGCAGTCTGTTTTCCTTGATCCCTTCCTTTTTAGCTAAAAACGAAAATCCTTCCAATCCCTGGCCTAAAAACTTTGATATCAAGGGATTAACAGGGATTGTTGGTAGAGAGCCAGAAAGAGTCCTGTGTCCTGTCAGAGCTCTAAAATTCTATCTGGATAGAACAAAACAAATTAGAGGTCAATCAGACAATCTTTGGTGTTCTGTGAAAAGACCTGATTTACCTATGTCTAAGAACGCCTTAGCGTTCTTCTTGAGAAGCACCATCAGGGAGGCCCAGATTCGTCCTGCCCAGATAGTGATTTGAAAATTCTGAAAGTCAATGCTCATGAAGTTAGAGCTGTCGCAACTTCGATGGCATTTCAGAAGAATATGGCGCTCAGCGATATTGTGAGCACTACATTTTGGCGAAGCAACTCTGTGTTCGCTTCACACTACCTCAGGGATGTGAAAGTGACATATGAGAACTGCTTTTCGCTTGGACCATACGTATCAGCAGATTCAGTTTTGGGTACGGGAAGTGGCACGAATCCTATCCTTTAGAAAATGGATAGGTGTGCTTTTATTTTATGGTTGTTGGTTTTTTGGTTGTAGGGTCGACCGCTAGAGGCGGACTTCCCTTTATTTTAGCCTTAAAAGTTTTGGGGTGGGGGACTAACTTTGTTAGGCTAGGTCAGGTGGTGGTTTTTTCTTTGCTTCGCTGCCCTTAAAGTATGGTCAATATGGTCTAGACACATTGTGGTCACGCCCCCGTTGTCAGATCATCTAGATCTCACCAGCTATACAGGTCACGTCCTTGCTGGAGACTCTAGTAAAGCAAAAGCAGACGTTGGGTGACAGTAATCACGAAGTCAGCTACGCTAACAGGTAAGGAACCAGATGTCTATCATCTGCATGTGAAATGTTTCCCAAAATCCTTTTATTCTGTCCCTCCCCACCTCCAATGGTGGGAATCAGCTATATATATATATCTGACAGGTAAGTGTCATGAACAAATGAATATTGTATGATACAATAAAGTTTGTTCATACTTACCTGGCAGATATATATCAATCAAGTAGCCCGCCCAAACCTCCCCTCGGGGGACCAATGACATTAAAAAAAAAAAAAAAAAAAAAATCTGAATAGAAAATGGGAATGGTTTCCTGACAACCCCGCGCCTCCCAGCGGCGGGAATGGGTACTAACCACCTGGCCCGACCACTGCGTTTTGCCGGGAGTTTTGAAATTCGTCGACTTCGGAGAATAAAAGGCTATATATATATATTCTAAAAAAATGCCAGGTAAGTATGAACAACTTTATTGTATCATAACAATATCATTTTTTGGGGTTGGGGTTGTACACATTGATCGTACATGGTCCACCCCTATACCATGCGGTTTTTACCCTATAACGTGTCCTGACACCGAAGATGGGCATCAGTCGCGACTTGTTGTTGGTGAGAGACGGAGCTAAAGACCTTTCCTCTCCTTTCGAAGTAAGTATTTTCTCCAAAGTTAGAAATTAAGGCCAAATTTTAAGATTTAAACAGAGGGTAGTGAAAAGGGTGGCTACGGCAGTGAAAATCTCACCAAAACGCTTTTTAAATTTTTACTTACGCTTAAATATCTTAGAAGATTGACGCCATCTAGATGTTTGTGGAGTCGCTTGTGTCAACAAACTTCCCATTTCCTGTGATTAATCTGCACACCACTTGTACCCACAGACGCTGGGGTACTTTCATCACAACAATCGGAACACGGTCCCTAACCAAGACGTTTTTAAGGAAACTACTGTTTTGGTAGATGAAGACGGCGAAGCGCGCTCTTAAGATAATTATTTA
The DNA here is from genome assembly GCF_015104395.2 of Macrobrachium nipponense. NCBI lineage: Eukaryota > Metazoa > Arthropoda > Malacostraca > Decapoda > Palaemonidae > Macrobrachium > Macrobrachium nipponense. The sequence goes on along the minus strand of NC_061091.1, from coordinate 72,092,099 downwards.
CATAAATAGTAAAACATCAATATTTTATACATTCAACTTACCTGTCAGATATATACATAGCTATTACTCCGTCGTCCGACAGAAATTCGAATTTCGCGGCACACGCGGCAGGTAGGTCAAGTGATCTACCCCCCCACCGCTGGGTGGCGGGAATAGGAACCATACCCGTTTTCTAATTCATATTTTTTCTGTCGCTTGGAATGTAAACAACGTTTGCAGTTCCTCCTGATGGATTTTCGTGTTTCATCGCCATCGATCGTCTGGGCTAACTTTTACAGGGAAGTAATGGATCTTTGGTTCGGCATACGCTTTTGTTAACTTTTAGAATTTTTTTATAAAATTAACTTCGAAAATTTCGAAGATTAGTGACGTGTAACTACCGAAGTTTTCGGTAGACACTCATCCACTTTCACGAAAGTGAATTACTTACACTTTCATGAAAGGGAATTACTTATATTTATTCATTAATACAAATAAGTGTTAGAGTTGATTGAGGGAAATGTATATCTCTTTCTTCCTAGTTGGGGAAGTCAGAAAAGTAACTATCCTTTAGAAGCTTTATTAGCTCTTGTGTTAACGAGCAATTATAGTAGTAACAGTACTAGTAGTTGTTGGATCCTTATCACCTTCTTACTCCGCAGAATCTACAATATCATATTTGCAAATTGTAGACTTTGGATATAGTTCAAATGCGAACTCTTAGAACGTAAGAAGTGAATATAGTGTTCCCCCATTACAATGGAGGGTGCGTCTGATCGGCTCTGTCTCGCTCTCAGGTCTAGACCTCTTCCAAGCTCACAAGCCCAGAGGAGAAGGAATGTCGAAAACCGTAAGGAGGTTTCAGAGAATCCCCACCGGTCAGGCGTCCCCTCGGCAGGTTCTGTAGAGCGTCCCAGAACTGCCAGGGATAGCCACATTGGAAAGGCATCCTAAAACGGTGTTTCTCCCTTTTTATGCCTACTGTTCCACGATGGATAGAACTTCGAATGAATGAAATTGGCGAAGATCCTCGTATAATGCCTTCTGGTAGAATTATTCAAAATGAGAATGACATCAATCGATCCACCTTTCGGAATCAGGCGACGACTTAGCGCCTTCTAATATTAGAGATCATTCGATAACATTTGTGATAAAGTCATTGTTCGAACATTTTTTCGCAACTAGATGAGCGCGCTATCCCATGGGGGTATGAAATTGTTATTTCAACATTGAATTCCCCATCGGTGCATTTTTAGATATAAATCTATCATGATGAGAACGATTTAGGTTGTTTGTCAATCGAATGAATTATATGGATCTCGTTGAGTGATAAAGCATATATGTATGACTTTTAAGCTTCTAGCTCCTACCATGCTTAGGACAAATCGCCTTAGGACTACGGTATGGCAAGGCATATACACATACCGAAATTTATGCTATAATGGTCAAGTGAAATTTCCTAAATTAATACGGTTTACCTTAATGTAACAGTATTATAGAGGATTCTATTACGCTAGAGTATGAGTTTATATTGATGCTATTGTGTCCTTCGAGAAGTGATCGGAGAGCATGAATATCTTTATTGGTGGATTGAGAGTAGGATAGAACATTTTTTCTTCGTGTTAGAAGAGGTTTCCATGAATTACCAGTACCCTTCTAGGACTTTCCTAGGAAGGAATATGTTTTAAAAGAATTGTTTAGAAGTCTCGTTCTCTTAATTATGCTTATATAAAAACTTCCTGAAGTTCGATAATTTTATAAGATTCCTTTATTTAATGGAGTAACTGGCAACTCTGGAAAGGGAAGGCCAGACAGCTTTCGAAGACTGCTTTCGCTTTGAGACCAACGCAGTACCATCTTGTTCTCAGTCGTGAGCGGTCGTTTACAGCTCTCTCTCCTGCGGAATGGGATAACTAACCGTATCTCTTTCCTACAAGCTATCGTAAATAAAATATTGTCTGCCTTTTGTTAGGAAGCTTTCAATAAGAAGGATATTACAACCTTTCAATGCTGTTTACCGTAGGTAACATTATTAAAGGATTCTAATGCAGCAGAACATTATGTTATTTAATGCACTCATACTTACGAAAGCATGGCTTATTAGAGTACATACTAGTGAGAAGAGAGATGTAATAGAGATTCACTTCAAGACTACGGGTATGGTTAAGTCTTTCGAGAAAGGACACAACCATATTTAGAATCGGATATTGCGCAGAAGTTGTATGAGTCGGATGGGAAAATTCTTTTAGTGGGAAATGGTTTCCCTGATGGATTATACTACGTATATAAAAGTTTTTCATAATAAGAACGGAATTAACATATGAAAGGATGTCGGGTACCATAAAGACACAGATGTTCTGGCACATAACATAAAGATAATTAGTAGGAGGCGCCAGCTTGGTGCAATAAGCCAAGAGCACCATCCAAAATATTTCTCGTTTGAGCGAGTTATTAAATAAAAGCAATGCAAGAATTTGCGAGTCCGTGAGAACCTCGATCGACGATGATAACTGTTAAAGTATGTCTAACATTTATTGCCAAAGAGTTGTGAAACCTGCGAGAAGTCTTCTTCATAGATCTCTTAGCAAGAAGAAGGCGAACAGTCCTCCTGTAGACTGCTTCCTTTTCCTCAAACCATGCCATAAGGAATCATAAGCGCCAGCCAGACGCCTGGCTCTAACTAGAAAATAATTAGTTAATAGATATACCTTAGAGCAAATTATGCTTTCCTACATAGAGCTGGGGAAGTTACTCGTCCCTCGCACTGGAGTGGTCCTTCTCGTTCAGGAAAAAAGGGGGGTGGGGGGGGGGGATACGGAAGAATTAACCGAGGAAAGAATAATTCCCCTTCCGATATACTCGAATTAGAGGAAAATTGAGAAGAAACATCCAACTATGGAAGTACTGTAGAATTATAGGATTCTTACAGCACCTCTTCTTATTTTAATATCGAGATTTCCTGACCACGGTTGCAAGTAATGGGCCATAAAGGCTCCAGCCAGGCTTGCGCTAGGCGCCAGCCTGGTGTGAAGCGCTAGCCAGGCGCATAGCTCCAGCCAGCACGGAGCGCCAGCCAGACGCGAGGCGCCAACCAGGCGCAAGACATCAGATCTCCAATTTCTCAGTAATTGGAGATAAACTTTCCATGAGTCTCCTCTTTGAGAACTGACACAAGATCAGTTTTTTTCCTGACAGGGACACAAGTTGTCGCACAGGCGGCCGTGGCCCTTGTCAGGAATTAACTGAAATTGCGGAAGTCTCTAACAAGAACAGACTTCTCATGTCAGGTATTATAGTGGTCGTGTGAGCGACTTCTTTGGCAAGAGGATTTTGTTTTGGGAATAAAGTTTCTTTCTTTGCCAGATCAACCCTCTACTGACAATTATTCTAGATATCTCACAGGCGAACGTAGTACGTGTCAGGATAAGTGGGTTCTGCTTTAAAGACCTTTACATGGTGAAGAGAACCGATATCTTTAGAGGTCTCTCGCTTTCCTCAACCTTATGAGACAAGTGATAGAAAATATATCGGACTCATAAGTTAATCTGGGTGCAGGTTTTAGAAAGACCTTGGCAACCCCTTTTTTATTGGACGTTTCGGCTAGTCCCTTGAACCATGCAGCTCCTCTTTCATTGTTATTAACAGATGTTATATTATCCTACTCATATGAAACATATAACAAGGGAGACCTTGTAATGTTTTGGTATGGTACTGGAAAAGACTCATAGGAGCTCTTTCAAGTATTTGAAGAGGCCTCTTTCAAGTATTTGAACCGACATTACGGCCTGACGTCCTAGGATAGGAATCTTGAATGATTCTCCTCGATCCTGGATCATTTATTAGGGGAATAGGATAATAATAATTTGTTGTATTGCAGAATAACGATGATAGAATTTTCCATTCTCTCGTTTGCCCAGGCACGAGGACGGGAAGAAAGAATATAAGAGATAGGTAGCAATATACGCCATCTTTATTTTATAGAAAGGGGAATAAAATTTAGTCTTTTTCCCCTAAAATATAAACTCTTTACAGAATATAAGACAAAAGGCGTCAAAGAAAGAGAGGATAATACGTTATGCCTCATTTTAGACTTAGAGAGGTGGATTCACAGAGGTCACGTTCTTCTCACAGCAGGTTTTGGAAGTCTTTTCCAAGACAGTCTGAATATTCTCTCAGCATCTATTATAAATGGACCTTAACAACCTCTCCACTCTGAGTCTGTCTGCGTGCAGACTGACCATAAGTGGACATGAATGAGAGGATTTTTCAAGGTAAATGACAATAGTCATGGACAAGATATATAATTCTGCAGATCGTGCTAGAGGGAATGAGGAAACTGTCCTCTTCCGATACTCTGTGACCCACATAGCGGTTTTTTTCTTCCCTTTCAGAGGGAAGAATCACCTTTGTATATATCTGCTATCAAAGAACGCAGTAAAAGGCTATACTCTGTCTCTATAAAGGGAATTGGAGATAGCAGAGCATTAAGATCTTCGGGATCTTATACAATACCTCTATACGACAAGACTAGGAGATCTTATACTTACAATGGGATCCTATTTGGGCCTCAGATTCCGTGTTCTGACAAGATGGAACTGCTCCTCATCAATGTTTCTCTTGGTACTAAACGACCAAAGGACGAGTGAAATTTGGGCTTGGAATCTGGAATCAAATTCTACAAAGACTCAGCAATGGGTTTGGTGCCTGCCAGCATGGTATGTTTGGCAAAAGAACTGAAGCCCTTTTATTCCTGGATCAACGCTTTCAGATAAAGGATTCGTTGTCCAGGCAATGTATTTACGTTGTCATCTACAAAAGAAAGATAAGGTTTAAACGTTTGCTGACAGAGTGTTTGTAATACGATGAGGGCTCAAAACTACTTCCCAGGAGGTTTGTAGAGATATATTTAAAGAGCTAGAAATCAGGAATCCTCCCAATTTCAGCTCAGAGTCTCCTTAGACTTCCAGGCTCTTTCCCTGCCTTTGTGCAAGGATAGGGAAGATTTTGCAACGAGAAAACTCATCACATGTAGGAAGAGTGCTCGTAGCAACGGAAGTATCAAGTAGGATCCCCCCCGGAGGAAGACTGGTCTCTCGGACTATTAGATTTCCTATCGTCTACTGGATGTAGCTGACTAAAGGAAAACAAAGGTGTGTCCCTGGAAATTCGGAACCCAAACCAAATGTATTCCGACGCTTCGGAGACGGGATGGGGAGCAACTTTAGGTACAAGAGAAGTGTCGGGCACCTGGACAGAAGAACAGGTGTCATGGCACATCAACTGCAAGGAACTCTTAGCCATACATCTTGCACTCAAGGGCTTCGAGTCAATAGTCAGAGACGGGGTGGTCCAGGTAAACTCGGACAACACCACCGCTCTGGCCATACATACTGGAATATCAAGGCGGGTACTCATTCGTTCTTCCTCTACTCTACAATTGACGAAGATCTTATATTCTGGCAGAAAGAAGGATATAACACTCCTGACGAGATTTGTTCAGGGAGAGAGGAACGTGAGAGCAGACAGGCTGAGCAGGAGGAACCAGGTCCTTCCCACAGAATGGACCCTCCACTCAGAAGTGTGTCAAAGTCTCTGGTCTCTTTTGGGGGAGACCTCATATAGACCTGTTTGCCCTGTTCCTCTCCAAAAGGATAGACATCTTCTGCTCGTTGGTAGAGGACCCCAGAGCGTTCGCAGTCTGGCGCCCTTCTCCTAGATTGGTCGGGCCTAGATGCATATGCCTTTCCCCCATTCAAGATCCTGGGGGAAGTGCTCAGAAAGTTCGTGGCCTCAAAGGGGACAAGGATGATACTTATAGCCCCATTTTGGCCCGCTCAAGATTGGTTCACAGAGGTAATGGAGTGGACGGTGGACTTCCCCAGATCTCTTCCAAACAGGACAGATCTGCTCAAACAACCCCACTTCGAGAGGTATCATCGAAACCTCCCCGCTCTTGCTCTGACTGCCTTTCAACTATCAAAAGACTCGTCAGAGCGAGGGGCTTTTCGCGCAAGGCTGCAAGCACGATCGCTAGAGCCCGCAGATCTTCTACAATTAGCGAATCTATCATTCAAAGTGGGAAGTCTTTAGGAGATGGTGTAGGTCGAAGAAGCTGTCCTCCTCAATACCTCTGTGACTGAAATTGCCGATTTCCTTCTTTTCCTGAAGGAGGAATCACATCTTCTGTTTCCACCATAAAGGGATACAGAAGTATGCTTTCAGCCGTATTCATGGAAATAGGAGGCCTAGAATTGGCTGACAATAAAGGATCTACGATACACGATCTTGATTCGGTCTTTTGAGACTTCAAAGTCGAGGAACCCAAGAGCTCCGAGCTGGAATCTGGACGTGGTCCTGAGATTCCTGACTTCGGAAAAGTTCGAACCTCCACATCTTGCCTCCTTTCGGGACATTACAAGAAAGTGTTTGTTTCTGTTGTCCCTCGCTACGGCCAAGAGAACTAGTGAGTTACACGCCCTAGAGTCTTGTGTGGGTTTTAAAGGAGACGCAGATATCTGTTCGTTTCAGACATTGTTTCTGGCGAAAAAGGAAAATCCTTCAAAGCCATGGCCCAGGAGCTTCGAAGTGAAAGGCTTGTCTAACCTAGTAGGTAGGGAGGCAGAAAGGTCCCTTTGCCTGGTCAGAGCGCTCAAATTTTACCTTAATAGAAAGAAGCAGATGGGGGTTCTCAGCAAGGTCTATGGTGCTCTGTAAAAGATCCGAAAAGACCTATGTCGAAAAATGCCTTGGCCTTCTTTGTTAGAAGTGTAATAACGGAGGCGCATAATAATTGCCCAGATGACTCTTTCAAACTTCTTAGAGTAAAAGCTCATGAAGTTAGAGCAGTTGCGACGTCACTTGCCTTTCAAAGAAATATGTCACTAAAGGATATCCTCGAAGCGACATATTGGAGATGCAATTCAGTTTTTGTATCTCATTACTTGGAAGGACGTATGGGTAACTTACGAGAAATGTTTTTCTCTAGGTCCGTTTGTGTCAGCGGATACGGTCTTGGGTCTTGAAGCAAATACCGATCCTTAAATTATTTATACGTGCGTAACCCTCTTGTTAGATATGTTCTTGACTTTCTGCTGGCAAGAGTGCTAGATGTCGCACAGGCGGCCGTCACTATGCTCAGTAAGGAACTCGGGTTGTATCTGACTAATAGAGGGGTAAAAAAATTTTTTTTTGTACTTTAATGTTTGCGTGATTTCTGTGTGATTCGAGTTATTGGTTGTTTGTGAGGAGTTTGGGGGATAACTTTTGACAATCTTAGAACTAACACAGGTGTTAGGATCGGGTGATCGGGATTGGTTTTGTGCTCCTTGAATAAGGCGTGTTATCATGTTAGTGGATTAGCACCCATTGACAAATGCCAGTTAGGCTCTGCCGAGTAAGTGGATAAGACCCCATCGACAGACCCACAAGAACTCTTGGCATCAGATCAATATCTCGCTAAGGCTCTTGAGGCGAAGCAGACTCCTAGGCAGTAGCCATGAAGTCTTCTGCCTAATCAGGTAGGAACCAAGGTCTATAAATACCTACAACATATGTTGTTTACCTGTCTATTTCAGTAGTTAGCTGTCTCTTACCCTCCACCAAAGGGTGCCAATCAGCTAAGTATATATCTGTCAGGGAAGTTGAATGTATGAAATGATATTGTCATGATACAATAAAGTTTCATACATACTTACCTGGCAGATATATACGATAAATAGCCCACCCAGCCTCCCCGCAAGAGACAGGTGGAAGAGAGAAAATCTGATAGAAAACGGGAATGGCTCCTAGTCCTGCCACCCGGGGCAGGGCGGTAGATCACCTGACCTACCTGTAGCGAGTGCCGCGAAATTTGAATTTCTGTCGGGGACGACGGAGTCAATAGCTAAGTATATATCTGCCAGGTAAGTATGTATGAAACTTTATTGTATCATGACAATATCATTTTTCCTAACTATACAAACCTGAGGTCCTTTACATATAGTCCCACCTCATGCCACCCCTCACTCTGCGTTTTTTCCTGGGCCTAAAGCAAAAGTGATTCTTCACCTCCCAGTCGCGCTGTGCGCGCACTGTCAGACAAACAGTTAACTACCGAACTCCCTTGTTCGAAGCTTACGACCGTCCCAGCTGCCGCTAGTTACCTTCCTATTGTAAAGGACCTCAGGTTTGTATAGATAGGTAAAATGCAATTTTCAACAAATTGTCATTTTTCCTTACGTCCGCGCGGTAACTCTTCCGAAAAAATCGTATGTGCGATTGTCGTAATGTTTGCACCATTTTAAATTAGCCGTTACATAAAATTTTATATATGAAAATGTGCGCAATTTCATTTAGAATACAACACAAAATAATTGAAGGTTGTAGCTTTTCTCATTTTCGAAATATTTGCATATAAATCACGATAAATAGAAAAGAAAACCACGTTCGGTCAAATTTGACTCTACCAAAATGGTCGAAAAATGCAATTGTAAGCTAAAACTCTTACAGTCTAGTAATATTCAGTCATTTATCTTCATTTTGAAACAAATTCAAAGTCTGTAGCACAATCTTTAGATTTATGGTGAATTTAAAAAAAAAACTCCTTCCCTCCGCTCGCCGATTCTCCGCCTCAAATCTCCGAAATGTGTACGTTACATTCTCGGAATATTTGCTCCGTTTAATATTAGGCGTTTCATAGAGTTTTATATATGAAAATGTGTGCAATTTCATGTAGAATACAACAAAAAATAATTGAAGGTTGTAGCTTTTCTCATTTTTGAAATATTTTCATATAATTTATCTTCATTTTGAAACAAATTGGAAGTCTCTAGAACAATATTTAGATTTATGGTGAATTTTTTAAAAACATTATTTTACGTTGCACGTTACAAATTCATCCATCATTTTGTGATAATATTTTCTCTGTGTTGCTTTGATCGTTTTACAATGTGTTATATACCAAAAATGATCGCAATTTAGTGTACAATACAACAACAAAAATTAACTCTTTAGCTTTAACCGTTTGCTCACAGCGTGATTTGAATACAATTATATATGAAATTTTGTTTTTTGTGCTATCATATATTGCATTATTTATATATGATAATGATATTTTTTTTCATTCTGATGGTTGCATACTAAACTTCAGGCAATGACAAAAAAAGGAGCCAAAAATGAACTCTTAATCTTGAAAACTAAGTGCGCTGTGATTTAAAAAAAAATATTTTTTTTCCGCTTCGGCGCTCACTCCGAGACCTCCTAGGTATACGGGAGACGATTTTTATTATACCCCTTAGGCGTTTAAGGGTTAACTACCAAACCACCTTGTTCGTAAGTTTGCGACCGTCCAGCTGCGCTGTAAGTATATTCCATATGTAAAGGACCTCAGGTTTGTATAGTTAGGAAAAATACATTTAATATATGACACTTACCTGGCAGGTATATATATAGCTATATTCTCTGTTCCACCTGGCAGAAATTTTCAAATCTCGCGGCAAACGCTAGTAACCTATTAGTAGTTCAGGCAACCACCACCCCGTTACCGTGGCGCTAGCGCCAGGAACCGTTCCCACTTGGGCCAGATTTTCTCTGCCAGCCGAACCGGCAACATTGTTGGTGGTTCCCTGCTAGGATTTCATTCTCGTTGCTGACTTTTCATGGAATTTTTGGTATCGTACTTGGAAACGTTAGCTTGGCATTCGCTTTGGATTGTTCTTGGAAGATGTCTGACACTGGTAGTATGTTTAGAGTTTGTGTGAAAGAGGGGTGTAAGGTAAGGTTGCCGAAGGCTTCGGTCGACCCTCATACTATTTGCAAGAAGTGTAGAGAGAATGTGTACTTGGTAGAGTAGGTGTGTTGAGTGTGAGAATTTGTCAGAGAAGGAGTGGAAGATATTTATGAAATATGTCGAAAGGCTTGAGAAAGATCGTGTGAGGAGATCTGTTTCTCGTAGTGAGAGGTCGAATACTTCTAGTAAAAGGAGTGAATGTGTTTCCTCTCCAGCTCCTTCTAATGTAGAGTTGGTAGTTCCTTCTCCCCAGGTATCTCCTGCGCCCGCTGCTGTATCGGAGGAGGCGAACGATACACAGATTGTTAAGGTGTTCGCTGCCCTTGCGTCCATGGGTGACCAAATACAGCGCCTTACGGATAAAGTCAGTGTTTTTGATGTCAGTGAAAGTGTAGTGGAGGGGGCGTCTGATCGTCTCTCTCGTGCTCCTAGACCTAGACCTCTGTCAAGCTCCCAGACCCAAGGGAGAAGGCATGTCGACAGTCGAAGGGAGGCGAGAGAGGTTTTGCCACGGTCAGGCGTCCCTTCGAACAGTCCTGTTGTAAGATCCCAGGCTGTTGCAGTTCGCCGCAGAAAAGGCGTAACTGGGAAGTGTGCGTCCTCGGATGGTTCGACATCAGAGCAGGAACATCAGTACTCGGTAGTGTCTCGCCCTCTCAAGAGGACGTTAAGGACATCGACCACTCAGGATAGGCGTGCTCAAGATCGTGAGGCTTGGAGTAGCCCAGAGGTTATGTCCTCCTCGGACAACGAGGACATGGTTCCGATCAAGAGGAAGAAGATTGTTCGATCGAAAGAAGACTCGGTACGGCCCGTACGTTCCTGGATTTCAACAAGAGACTCTCCCCCGTCCTCTTGCTTGTCTTCTCCTCTTCTCTCTCCTTCGGGTAGAGTTCAAGATCGCTCTCCTTTACGTACTAGTCCTTCTCGTCTTCCTCCTCCTTCTACGGCTGTTCGTCAGGAAGATAGTACGAAGGATTTCTTAAGGGAAATGCAGTCTAAGCTTGCAGTTCTCGTTAGTTCATGGGATGCGCCTTTGCAAGGACCTGCAAGGCGTAAGGACGATTTCCTTCCTGTTAAGTCTTCCAAGAAGACGGAAGACAAGTGTTCGCTCGCCGAGGATTTAGGACGCACTGGCTCTACGAGGACGGGCGATCGCGTAGTGTTTCAGGACGCAGGAAGAAGAAGATCGTTTCGGAAGAAACGGGACACAAACGTCAGGACGCGGAACCGCTTGTGGACGCAGGACACAGGCGGCAGGAAGCAGATGTGTCTACGATGGACGCAGGACGCAAACGGCAGGACATCGATACTTCTTTGGTTGCAGAACGCAGACGGCAGGACGCCGAGACTTCGTTGGTGGCAGGACGCAGGCGGCAGGACGTTAATCCTCCAGCAAAGCGTCACAACGATAGTGATCTGCAAGACATTTCTTCAGCAGAAGAGGAATTGGACTTTGTTGAGGAGAAAAATGTGGAACCGTCTTCGGATTACAAGATCCTCACTTCACGTCTTCTTTCTATTTTCGAAGGGGAATTTCAACCTACGGCGCCTTTATCTCCCCTGTCTCAGTTTTCCAAGACTAAGACTCCAAAGAAGTCCTCATTTCTCAAGATGACTCTGTCGATTTCGGCGAAGAAGGCTCTTCAACGAGTGAATAACTGGCTGAAGGACAAGAAAGAAGTGGGGAAATCCTCTTTCGCTTTTCCCCCAGCCAAGTTAGCATCGAAGTCGGGAGTATGGTACGCTACTGGAGAAAGTCTTGGCCTGGGAGTACCTGCCTCCTCCCAGGGGGACTTCTCCAGTATAGTAGACAGCTCGCGCAGACAGGCGTTGCAGTCTGCCAAGGTCTGGTGGACTTCGTCCGAGTTTGACCATCTTTTTAAAGGAATTTTTAGGACTTTCGAAGTCTTCAATTTTCTAGATTGGTCATTGGGAGCGTTGGCGAATTCCTTAGAAGACGAGAATTCCCAGGATACGGATGTGGCTAAGAGCATTATGTCCTGCATGGACAAGGCTCTGAGAGATGGAGCGAATGAACTGGCTTCATTGTTCACAGCAGGAGTTTTGAAGAAAAGGTCCCTTTTGTGCTCATTCGCTTCAAAAGGTGTTTCCAACTCTCAGAAATCAGAGTTGATGTTCTCTCCCCTTTCAAACCAACTGTTTCCGTCAGAGGTTATTAAGGATATAGCGTTGGCGCTTTCTCAGAAGGCCACTCAAGATCTGCTCTCTTCGTCGGTAAGGAAGTTTTTACCATCCAAGTTGGTGAAGAAAACTCCAAAAGAATCAAGGCCTTCGCAACAGCCCTTTCGAGGCAGAACTTTCGCACGACCGCCTTTTCCTTTAGAGGCAAGAGAGTACCAGCAAAAAAGAATAAAAGAGCCAAGACCACCTCTAAACAATGAGAACTCAGTCCTCCAGACAGCAGTAGGAGCCAGACTTCAAGAATTTTGGGAAGTTTGGCAGAACATGAAGGCAGATCCCTGGGCCGTCAACGTAGCTCGGGAAGGGTACAAAATTCCTTTCTTAAAGAGACCTCCTCTCGCAACATCTCCGAGAGCCCTGGGGGCAAATTACAACGATTTAGTGAAGAAAACGGCACTGTGGGAGCAAGTCTCTTCCATGCTAGAGAAAGGAGCCATAGAACCTGTTCTGGATCACGAATCTCCAGGATTTTACAACCGGTTGTTCCTGGTTGCGAAGTCCTCGGGAGGTTGGAGGCCAGTTCTGGACGTAAGTCAACTGAATGTTTTCGTGGAAAAGACCAAATTCACTATGGAGACGAATGATTCAGTACTGGCAGCGGTACGTCCAGGGGATTGGATGGTTACCCTGGACTTACAAGACGCATACTTTCATATTCCGATTCATCCAGGAAGTAGGAAGTATCTAAGGTTCGTGATTCAGAACAGGGTCTTTCAATTCAAGGCCCTGTGCTTCGGCCTTTGCACAGCCCCCCCAAGTGTTCACGAGGATGATGTCCAATGTAGCAAGATGGTTGCACTTAAGAGGGATCAGAGTGTCATTTTACTTGGACGACTGGTTGATAAGATCCCAATCGAGAAGTCAATGTCTGGAGGACCTGAAACAAACGTTGGACTTAGCAAAAGACCTAGGTCTTGTGGTGAACCTGGGAATGTCTCAGTTGAATCCCAAGCAACAGATAGTTTATTTGGGGATTCAGATATCGTCAGCGACTTCGGGTTTTTCCGTCCCCCGAAAGGCAAGCCCTATGCATTCGGAAGGTGCAGGACTTCCTAGAGAAAAACCGATGCCCAGCAAGAGAGTGGAGATGAGTCTACTGGGCACACTCTCTTCGCTAGAGAGGTTCATTTCTCTAGGAAGACTGCACATGAGACCTCTACAGTTTTTCCTGAAAGAGTCATGGCCAAGAAAATCGCAACCGGATTCCTTCCAGTTTCTAATTCCTGCCAAAGTGAAGGAGGAATTAAATTGGTGGCTAACCCCAGGCAGGTTAGCAGAAGGGATGTCGCTCCAACAGAAGAGCCCAGACCTCATCTTGTATTCCGACGCGTCGGACGCAGGTTGGGGAGCGACATTAGGCCCTCAGGAGGTGTCGGGTCTTTGGAACGAGGAAGAAACAAGTTGGCACATAAACAGGAAGGAACTGATGGCGATTTTCTTGGCCTTGAAGCACTTCAGTGAGTTGATAAGAGACAAGACAGTGCAGATCAACTCGGACAACACCACGGCTCTGGCATACATCCGCAAACAAGGAGGGACTCATTCTTTTCCCCTCTACATGCTGGCAAAGGAAGTTCTACTTTGGGCGGAAGAGGAAAACGTTGTTCTGCTCACCAGGTTCATCCAGGGGGAGAAGAATGTGAGAGCGGACCTGTTGAGCAGAAGGGGACAACTTCTTCCGACAGAGTGGACGTTGCACCTGGAGGTATGTCAGAGACTGTAGAAGTTGTGGGGCCGTCCGGTAGTAGATCTTTTTGCGACAGCCAGAACAAAAAGACTACCAAATTATTGCTCTCCGGATCAGGAAGCAGTGGCGGTCGACGCCTTCCTGATGGATTGGACAAACCTAGACGTTTACGCTTTTCCTCCATTCAAAGTACTGGGGAAAGTTATGAAGAAATTCAGGGAGAGCCAAGGAACGAGGATGACCTTAATAGCTCCGTTTTGGCCGGCCCAAAGTTGGTTCACAGAGGTACTGGAATGGACAATAGATACACCAAGAACTCTTCCTCTAAGAGTAGATTTACTCAGACAACCCCACTTCGACAGATTTCACAAGAATACCCTCGCTCTGGGTCTGGACTGCGTTTCAGGGGACTATCGAAAGTCTTGTCAGAGCGAGGGGATATTCTAAAGAGGTGGCCAGTGCAGTGGCTAGAGCCAGAAGAACCTCCACAATCGCAGTATATCAGTCGAAGTGGGAGAATTTCCGGAAGTGGTGTAAGAAGAGGAAAGTGTCTTCATCCAGTACCTCTGTGACCCAAATCGCAGACTTCCTCCTATACTTGAGGAAGGATTTAGGATTGTCAGTGTCTACAATCAAAGGCTATGAAAGTATGTTGACCTCAGTGTTTAGACACAGAGATCTAGATATCTCTAATAATTTGGACCTTAGAGATCTGATTAGGTCATTTGGTACCAAGAAACAGCCCCAATGCAGGCCACCTGCTTGGAACCTCGATGTTGTCTTGAGGCATCTAACCTCTAGTAAATTCGAGCCTTTAGAGAAAGCCTCTCTAAGAGATGTGTCTAAGAAAACTATCTTTTTAGTCGCTTTGGCAAAAAGAGCTAGTGAGCTTCAGGCCATTTCGAAGAAAGTGGGATGGAGACATGGTAACGCAGTGTTCATTCCAGGAAGGTTTTTTGGCCAAGAATGAGAATCCTGCTAATCCTTGGCCAAGATCCTTTGATGTCTTGGGTCTTTCTGAGTTAGTGGGACATGAGCAAGAAAGAGTTCTCTGCCCAGTGAGAGCATTACGTTTTTATCTTGAGAAAACAAGAGAGATCAGAGGGAATTCTGATGCTCTTTGGTGTTCAGTCAAAGACCCCAGTAGATCCATGACAAAGAACGCTCTAGCTTTCTTTATGAGAGAGTTGATTAGAGAGGCTCACACATTGTGTCAAGAACAGAGCTTCGGTATTTTGAAAGTGAAGGCTCATGAAGTCAGAGCAGTTGCGACTTCATTGGCGTTTAAAAAGAATTTTGCCCTCAAAGAGATTATTGAATCTACTTTTTGGAGAACTAATTCAATATTTGCGTCTCATTATCTTAGGGATATTCAGACAACTTTTGATAATTGTCAGACGCTAGGTCCATATGTGTCCTCGGGTACAGTATTGGGCAAAGGAGTTACCACCCCATAACCTTCTTTTAAGCTAAGTATTTTTATCAGGTGATGGTGTTTGTGTTTATTGGTCGTCTGAGAAAAGTGTTGTTTACTTTTATCAGTCTGGTTTGTATTATCTTGGTGTGGTGTGTGTGTGTAGTTCAGGTATTGATCTATGACTAGCTTGAATGCCGTGGCATAAGAGGGCTGTAGGGTTTTGTCAACACATTGGTCACGCCCAGTTGTCACTTCCAGTCTTAGCTTCTTCAACATACAGGACACTTCCTTGTTGAGAGCTCCTAAGGTGTAAGCAGGCTTAGAGGCAGGACCTATGAAGTCAGCTACCTTAGCAGGTAAGGAACCTAGAGTAATTGATAATTTTAATTATTTATACTCTAATAATGTTGCTGTCTTTGACCCACCTCCAAATGTGTCAATCAGCTGTATATATACCTGCCAGGTAAGTGTCACACATTAAAATGAAGTTTTTGTTAAAACAAAGTTTAATGTATACTTACCTGGCAGGTATATATAATTTAATGCCCACCCTCCTCCCCTCAGGAGACAGGGTTCAGAGAAAATCTGGCCCAAGTGGGAACGGTTCCTGGCGCTAGCGCCACGGTAACGGGGTGGTGGTTGCCTGAACTACTAATAGGTTACTAGCGTTTGCCGCGAGATTTGAAAATTTCTGCCAGGTGGAACAGAGAATATAGCTATATATATACCTGCCAGGTAAGTATACATTAAACTTTGTTTTAACATAAAAACTTCATATTTACAACAAATTGTGATTTTTTTTTTTTTCCCCTTTCTCACAGACCATATCAAGCAAAGGGAAGAAAACAAGGAAGATCCCGATTCTGCGCACAAGTATAAGCCTGAACTAGAGTTTGAGCACGAGGCAGAACATGACAAGCCAGCTTTGGTGTTGGAACCAGGTAACCTTGATGCAGAGTCTGAACCAGAGCCTAAGCCTGAGGCAGAGCTAGAGAATCATTCAGAACCAGAGTTGAGAGCAAAGCCAACGTCACCTCCAGAAGAGGGTGAACCTTCTCAGAAAGGGATGAGCTCTTACACATCCATGAGCCACAGGCAGCATTCCAGAGACAGCACTACTGTCAAAGACGAAGATATTACAGTCAAAGAAGAAGACGAAGACTTTACAGTCAAAGAAGAAGACGACTTTACAGTCAAAGAAGAAAATGAAGATATTACAGTTAAAGAAGAAGTTGAGGAGGAGTATAACCAAATGGGTCATGAAGATGCATCTATGCAAAATATATCTGGTAAGTGCTAAAGTTTTTATATAGTATATTATTTGAGATGAATCTTACCTACTGTTGAATTTAGCTATATCTCCCCGCCACGAGTTAGGCGCGATCGGCATTTCAAACCAAAAAACCGAATGGCTGCCCTGATGACTGTCTAGTTTACCTGTGCCTCCACTAGGTGTTTCAAATATTTTAGCTCTTGTCAGACTTCTTGCCGCCATTGCGGCTAGGCGATTGTTGGTATTTAATGAAGTTTGGCTGTTTTACACCTATTTACAGTATTTTAATTTCATTTTCCTAGGATATCTTCCACTGAAAGCAAAACCAATAACATCAGGCTATGTAGGAATGTTTGTTCCTGCACGATATACAAACCCTCAGTCTTTTACATAAGGAATTACTTTCGGCGTAGCTGGAATTACGGCTGTTAAGTTCTTGAACAAGGTGGTTAGGCAGTAACTACCATGTGGCAGGCGGGTAGGCTAGCCTGCCCGGATGTAAAAACTCCACTTTGCTTTCAGCTGTCTTCTGATGAAGACGTGCTTGTGAGCTCTGGCTGACTGGATGTTGATCATTTTTCCCAGTGGGATCTTTCTGGTTCATTTTTGTTTTTAAATAAATATGTATATACGGTGTTTGATATTAAGGTTAAATTCAATTAATATACAAACCCACTTTTGTTCCTACACGATATACAAACCCTCTGTCCTTACATAAGGAATTACTTACGGCGTAGCAGGAATTACGGCCGTTAAATTCTTGAACAAGGTGGTTAGGCAGTAACTACCGTGTGGCAGGCGGGAAGACTAGCCTGCCCGGATGTAAACACTCCACTTTGCTTTCGGCCGTCTTCCGACGAAGACGTGTGTTTGTGAGCTCTGGCTGACTGGTCGTTGATTTTTTTTCCAGGTGGGATCTTTCTGGTTTATTTTTTTTTTTAAATAAATATGTATGTACGGTGTTTGATATTAATATTAAATTCAATTAATATACAAACCCACTTTTTGTGATAGCCTTTATAGCCGCCTCTCTACTTGTGTTAAGAGTCGGCAGAAAAGGTATGCCAACATATTATTTACATTCCTTCACCCTTTAAGGTGAGGACGAAATATGTACATATATATAACGTGAGGAAGAGACATGTATTTAACGTGAGTGATATTGATCCTGTAACGAGACATGTGTTCATCCGAAAATTACGCTTGGGAATTACCGAGGGGAACTTAAAAGGTTTGTCCTTGTTTTGTTTTTATGGTAATTTCTCTTCTCCTTCATCCTTTCACTTGCTATCGGACGAAGGTAGGAGAAGGAGTGTGTGGTGTTGATGTTTGGGGGATCTCCTCTCACTTCAGAGGGCAGTGCCCTTGGATGCGAGAGGAATATCCTTATTACTTTAAATAATTTTTCTTTATTTTACAGACTAACAGCAGTGATTGTGTTTACAGCAGTATTGGTTATCCTAACCTTGTAATTGTACTGTGACTCGTAGCATGTTGTGATACCGATCCTCGAGTGTGTGTAGTGATCCCCTGCTGATAATCATATTCATTTACCACTACTACCCTGGAGTTACGTCACTGGACGAAGCTTTCACGCTGCCCTGTGATGTTTATCTATTCCTGATGATAGAAGTCTGGCAGAATTTGGAGGACCCGAAGAGGAAGAGAGCTTGTCAGGTGTCGTCATCCTCCTCTTTGAGATGATCATATTTTCATGTCTCCACCCCTTCGACTTCTAAAGCTTTGTCGTAGAAGAGAAGGTGGACTCCCCCCTCCCCCCTAAGAAGTCTCGTCACAGGACTTCTAAGGATCTGTCTCGCTCTGGTGAGACAGGTGGGTCTTCTGCTGGTCCTCCCGTTCCTCCGGGAATGAGGCCTCTCTCTCTTTCCTCAAGGAAGAAGAAGACGGGGACCATGGAGGTAACAGCGGTTGGTACCTCCTCTCCCTGCTCCAGAGGTTTCACCTCTGGACCGGGAACCGCAAGCGAGCATCACCAAGAGTATGGTCACCTACTGGTGACCATGCAGCCAAGGTCCAGACTGCTAAGTACACTTACCGTGTCAGGACCCAGGCACGGATGGAGCTGACGATCCATCGCCTCACTAGGCAGTCAACCCCGGGATAGAGAAGAACGAGCAATAACAGTCAATCCTCCTCTCTGTTTTTTCCTTTACTTCTTGGTTATACCAGAATGAAACGAGGAAATAAGAGATTCGATGGAGTTTACTCCTCGGAATTCGAACCCGAGAGACTATGTTTTTGGTTCAATCGTAGGATTTTACCGAACATACGTCAATCCGTTCAGGATGGATAGCACCGAGAGTTTGAATGCCTCTCCAGTGCTACTGTATCGGGAGTATCCAGTTTGGCTTGAACTAGTCGTCTTCGGTATCCTTCGGGAAAACTTCACCTTCACTCTCTCCATTAGAGAATGAAGGTGGTCGGCTTCCAGTCCTTATTCTTGTTCCTCGAATGGAAGAGAATTTAAGCAGGAGGTGTATGTACAGGAACCTACAAATATACTATGTTTATTTCTCTCGCCACATGCTTCAGCTATCTGTTGAATTGTCCGAATAGTAGGCACATACTGTAGTTAACTCTACGGGTATGTGACCGAGACGAATAGTATCTTAATTGAACTACAACTCGAGACTGCCTTGTAAGCCTCCCAAGAGTTACCAGTTTCGATTTTGAGATACTAGTGCCCACAGGTCCTTGGTTTGAATTTTAGCCTAGCCTAACTTTTTTTTTATTTATTCATTTTTTTTTTTTTTACACAATGAATAATATACCCACCTGTATGAGTTCTCCAACTCCATTATACTCCAGAATTCACCTTAGATCAACAGCACAATAAGACTTACGACCTAAAAACCCCTACCTGTCAGAGAGCTCTCCCCTACCAACCAAACACCACACGCACGTGTCTCCTACTGCCCCGTGTTATTGTTTACATCCCACCGCCGCTGCCGCCATCTTGTCTATGACGTCACAACACAACTTAAATACATAAACAGACTCCTCCTAGAATCAACCCTATGCTGTCCATATATAGGACACCTACCATATTTCAACAATGCATAAAATACCAATAACAATTATACAATATATAATCACTTGGAACCTCATTTCCCTGGACCAGTGGTGGATGCTTGCAGGTTGTGTTTGCTTACCCAGCTCCTTCTAAACAAGTTGCATCTCGCCTATGGTGTGCTGTTCTAGAGGTAAGAAGGATGCGAGAGTGACTGGCCTCTCCACCTTCCCAACCTCGTCCTTCCACTCCTCTTCCTTCGGGTTGAGGATAGGAATCAAACATACACTGGCTGGTCTGGCGATTGATGCGGTAAGCTTACACATACAGCATCCTTTTTATGTTCCTTATCATAATCATAGAAGCAATCCTGCTCCTTCCTCTAGCAAGGGGAGGAAGGAGACTGGCAATAATGCAAACCCTTCCCAGAACTTTGCATTAATGCCTCTGACGCTAAAATATTTTTCACAGCCCATTTTTGGATGAGCTGCTATTCCTCACTCATTTCAAAAAGGCCCAGAAGTCTGACCCTTGATCATGCAACTCCTATACAGTGGACCCCCTTGTATTTGCGGACTCACTGATTTGCGGGTTTTTCCGGCGAAAATCATCACTAATTAGTGTATTTTGATGTTATTTTCATGACAATGCATTTTTATGGTACAAAAATGATTTACTCATTTTCAAATATTAATACTGATTAACCCTTAAACGCCAACTGGACGTATTTTACGTCGACATTTTTTTGTCTCTCGGGTGCCGACCGGACGTACTTTACGTCGACATACAAAAGTTTTTTTAAAAATTCGCGGAAAAATACTTTTAGGCCTACCAGCTGAAAACTCTTGAATCACGCGCCTTGGGGGATGCTGGGAGTTCACGGATGAAGGTGTTGTTTTGTTTACAATCGTTACGCAGGTGCGCAAGCGCGAATTTCTTTCTTGCCGCACTAAAAAGTATCTGTGACACATCTCAAAAATTATTTCGTCACTTTGACATAATTTTTGTACCATTTTAACTTAGCCGATACATAGAGTATTATATATGAAAATGTGCGCCTTTTTATGAAGAACACAACAAAAAAATACTCATGATTGTAGCTTTTATCAGTTTTGAGATATTTTCATATAAATAACGATAAGTGCCAAAATTTCAACCTTTGGTCAACTTTGACTCTACCGAAATGGTCGAAAAACGCAATTGTAAGCTAAAACTCTTGGCAATAAATGGTGTGGACATTTCCACTTTCGTCTAATTTAACTACTAAGGTGAGTCTGAGAAGGGGTCGTGGGTTAGGAAGGGTTTGCATTCTAAGCTAATAGTGGGAGTTGTGGTGGTTGAGTCGCCACCTGATATGGTTTGGACCTGAGAGTAAGTAATGGGATTTTCCCATTGCTATCTTGAGGGCGGAACCATCTCCAGGGACTGGCCCATCAGAATCCAGGGGAAGCTGGTTTTCTGGGGGTGGGACTCCTGGCTTTTGTCCGGAAGCCCACCAATACGTTTGTGGTGGGGAGTTGATTCCCATTAGTGGAATCAGAGCTCCCAGCAGGCGGATTGGCTTATACCTTGGGACCTACCGCAAACGTATTGGTTGCTAATCCTGTATTGGGGTTAGGGTATGGGGTGGACCACTGGGGAGTCAACTCTCACTAGTGCCATTGGTGGAGAATGTGAATACCTGAGTGACTCAACGATACTTTCTTGAATAAAACCAAGTAGTAAGAGGTTTACTAAACCAAATATGGATCCGGACTATGAACCTACATCCCCTGGGAAAATGGACTCACTGGCACCGTTGACGACTTCTTGCTCAAACAAAGACCATTCTTTGAACCCCCCAGATGCCAATAATAGTAGAGTGACGCATTTGAAAGTTATACATATAAAAAATATTCCACTTCAGTGTAACTATGAGGATATCTCGACATCTTTGAACATGTTTGGCAATATAGCAGAGATTCGAATGAACTTTCTTGACACAGAAGGAAAATGGGAAGCTTGGGTAACATTTGATAAACCTGAAGATGCTTTTAAAGCAACCTGTAGTATTGATTCCTTGAATGTATGTAACTCATTAGTTAAAGGAGCCTTGATGGATAAAGCCCCAAGAAACTTAGACATTTATAAACCTGCAGAATGGAATCCAATCAACTCCAATAGTAGCAACGTTGACAAAATAAGAGTCCCCCAACCTCCTAAATGGCTGGTAGTAAAAGCCAAGGAGGAAAACTTCAACTATTACAAGTTTAGTAGGTACCTTCAGCAAAAAATAGGTGGCATAATGAGTGGTGACATTACTAGATTTGGTAAGAGCTCTGTACTTATTCATGCAAAATCTAAAACTCAGTCACAGATGCTAACAATGATGAAAGTTGATAAAAACGATATAATAGAGAAAATTAGTCCTCACTTAAATTTTAGCTATGGAAGAGGTGTTGTTTTCGATAGAGACTTGTACGAGTTTACTGAAGCAGAAATTTTAGATGTGTGTCCATCAACTGTATGGAAAGTGAAAAAGGTCCCAAATGGCAACATGATGATTTTTACTTTTGAAGACAGTAATGTACCATCTCATAAAGTAATAGAAAATGAAAGAGTGCAAGTTAGACCTTTTCAACCAAAAGCATTACAGTGTTTTAATTGTTTTAAATTTGGTCATCCATCTAAAGTTTGTAAAAATAATAAGATGTGTAATAATTGCTCTGCCCTAGAACATGGCCCATGCTCAGATATACCTAAATGCATTAATTGTCAGCTAGAGCACAGATCAGTTGATAAAATATGTGAAGAATTTAAAGTTGAAACAGCAGCAGTTAATAAAGCATATACAGAGCACATCAGTATTGGACATGCAAGACGACTCTTGGGAAGAGCCAAGAGTTATTCTAAAGCCCTTACTGCCACAAGGGCTCCACTTCAATCCATTACTCCTTCCTCATCCTCAATGAAGGATGCCTCAGCCCCTGTGGTTCAACATTCCACCACTAGGGCTCCACTCCAATCTGCTGATCCTTCCTCATCCTCAATAAAGGATGCTTCTACTCCTGTGGCCCGACATACTGGGCCAAGTGCTCAGCCTAGTAAGGTTAGAGCACAATCGGCAAAGATGGATAAAATAAACATTCCATATAACAAACTGGATATCTCCCTCAAACCTCCCTCTACTCCTCCTTTTGCATTATCTCTGGCAGAATCTCTGCCTGATTTAATGAAATTAGTGGGAAAAAAACAAATGAAGAGGGTAAGAACACCCTCATCCTCTCCTCCATTAACTCCAACAAAAGATAAAACCAAAATCAATGAGCAAACTGGCGAAGAAAAACAATCATCAAAAACTTACAAGCAAAGCTTCCCATCCACTAAACATTCAAAAATGACCTTGAATAGAGGACTACCCTCCAAAACCTAGACACCTTCTCTTCAATTTTACAGTGGAATTGTCAGGGACACTGTGCAAAATATGAGGAACTTAAAGTGTTACTCTATAAATACTCCCCTATTGCTGTATGTTTACAAGAAACAATGCTTGATGTCCACACACCTTGCCCTAGAGAGTATGTATCATATAGAACACAATATAATTTGGAAATGGGAAGACATGGAGGTTGCCTTATTTATGTTCGCAGGGACCTTCCTCATTTTCCAATCCCACTAAATACACCTTTACAGGCTGTTGCGGTTCAAATTCACCTAAGACGAAAATACACACTCTGTTCCCTTTATCTTCCACCAAACAATCCATCACTCGAGAAGAACTAATTGATTTACTTCATCAGCTTCCACGACCATTTCTTCTCATGGGAGACTTAAATGGCAGACATCCTTTATGGGGAGATGTACAATCAAATCAAAAAGGGATATTATAGCTTCCATAATAGAAAATGAAGATTTAGGACTTTTAAATACCGGAGAACCCACTCATTACCATATCCAGACAGGTACAGTCTCATGCTTAGACCTTACAAAATCTAGTTCCAATTGCACGATGGATTTCAGATGGAAGACGAATGATGACTGGCAAAGCAGTGACCATGCTCCCATAATAATAAATTCCAATGATGACCCACCAGTTCAAAGATCTCCACGGTGAAATGTTGAAAAGGCAGATTGGAACAAATTTCAAGAGCTAAGCAAAATAGAAAGTGATGCAAATGACTTCCCAACGGCAGATGATGCAATCGATTTATTAAATGGGACATTCCATACATGCAGGGTATACATTCTATACCGAAAACTACAGGTCTTTTTAGGCGACGCCCAGTCCCGTGGTGGTGTGAAGAGCTCACACTGTTACACCGAGTCACAAGAACATCACTTACAAGTTATTGTAGACACCGAACTATAGCAAACATGATAATATACAAGCAGAATAGAGCGCGTTTTCGAAAGGCAATGAAAACTGCTAGAAGGCAGTCATGGGCGTCATTTGTATCGTCCATTAACCACCGAACACCTATCTGCAGTATATGGAAGAAAATAAAAAAGATTGCTGGGAAATTTACTCCCAGTCCTCCCCCCAGTACTTAAAGTTAATGACAACCTCATTCCCAACGCAAAAGATGTAAGTGATAAACTCGCCGATCATTTTGCACAAGTTTAAAAAAAATCTGACAGTTCCCCTGGATATCAATATAGAAGAAGAGAAGAACAACTGCGATTAGACTTTTCCACAGATAAGATAGAGCCATATAATTTACCCTTTACAGAAAGGAAATTTGATGCTGCCCTGGCCAGCAGCAATAACACTGCCCCTGGTCCGGATGAAATTCCCTATCAAATGTTTTGGCCTATTTCAAAGAATCAAAACTATTTATAATACGTATAATTAAATCATTATGGCATGAAAGTAGCTACCCAGTCATATGGGAATTGGCTTTTGTATTACCTTTTGTTAAACCAGGTAAAGACCCTTTTCAGTGGCTAGTTATCGACCAATAGCACTAACTTGCTGTTTTATGCAAGTTAATGGAAAAAAATGGTGAATACAAGATTGTCTGGTATTTAGAGCGGTGATGGTATTTTTCTCACCCTCACAATGTGGATTTAGTAAAATGCACTCGGCAGTAGATGTCCTACTGCAGCTGGAAACCTCCATATGTGAAGCATTTGCCTCCAAGCAGCACCATATAACTATTTTTTTTTGTTTTTGAGAAAGCTTATGATACTGCTTGGAGGCATGGCATTCTTCAGACAATTCATACCTGTGGTCTACGAGGAAAATTACCCCTATTCATTAAAGCATTCTTGAAATGTAGATATTTTCAAGTTAAAGTGGCAACACATTATCAGATAGAAGATGCCAAGAAGAGGGTGTCCCACAAGGGAGTGTGCTTAGTGTCACACTTTTTGCGTTAGCAACAAATGGTGTTGCGTCTGTTATACCCAAGGATGTATTGAGTACCCTATTCGTAGACGATCTTTCAATATCTGTTGCTGCATCACGAATGTCAGTTGCAGAAAGGAAAATTACAATTGACAATAAATTAAGATATTAAAAAACTGGGCTGAACAACAGGGATTTAAAATATCAAGCCAGTAAGACTACTGTTATGCATTTTTGCCACCTTCGGGGAGTACACCCCGACAGACCTTTATCTGTACAACCATAGAATACCTTGTGTTGAAGAGGTACGCTTTCTTAGGCCTCATATCGACAAAAAAACTCAATTGGCTTCCCCATCTGAAACATATTAAAACCAAGTGCCTTGAAGCTTTAAGTATTTTGAAAGTATTATCTAATACCAACTGGGGTGCAGACAGGCAGACAGTTATAAAACTACACAAATCACTTATTATTTCAAAGTTACTTTATGGATGTGAAATATATTCTTCTGCTTCATCCAATCGTCTTGCAATCTTAGATTCAATACTTCATACCGGTATACGCTTGGCAACAGGTGCCTTTTGATCTTCTCCCATCTTAAGTTTATTAATTGATGCGGGAAAAATCCCACTAGAGTTATATCGCCAATCATTCAATTATCCAGATATTGGTTTAGGGATCAGAGAATCCCCCCAAACTCTAAATGCCTTTGAAGCAGCAAATAGAAATTCTTACAACAACTTTTATGAAAAATCATCCAAGGTTTCCTAAGCCTTTTAGTTTTAGAGTGAAAAAGATCTTGGAAAAAATTAATATGTCAAGAAATCCTGTATGTCCAGTTAATTTACCAATTACCCAAGCATGGAAATTACCTGTAATTGAATTTTGTAAATATTTTAAAGGTATTAAAAGAGAAAAATCAGATACAGAAATCAGAGTATTACTTTTAGAACATGCTGCAGAGCACTCAGGCTCTACATTTGTTTTTACTGATGGCTCCAAAACTGATGATGGAGTGGGATATGGAGTTTTTAGTGATGATTTTAGCCGCAGAGGAGCACTACCCATCGTAGCATCGAACTTCACAGCGGAACTGTATGGAATTTTAACAGCATTGGAACATATTGCAACCCTCCAGAATTCCACTAATATCACCATCTTTTGTGATTCCAAAAGTGCATTACAGGCACTTGAAATTTTTAATACTGATCATCCAATTACATTGAAAATCTCACAGTGGGTATTTCTACATCAGCGTAGAGGGATTACTATATCTTTTTGCTGGGTCCCAGCGCACGTAAATATATATGGAAATGAAAAAAAGCAGATCAACTAGCTAAATCAGCAGCAACCAATATGATACTAAGACCAATTGCTGTACCATATAGAGACTTTTTTTTCCTAGTATATCAAAGTTCATTGCAAGATTATGGGAACAGCAATGGAACGAAGCAGGACCAAATAAAATGAAAGAGTTTGCCACACGTACACACCCTTGGAAATATGAATCTATGCCTAGGAAATGGGAAGTAACGATATGCCGCCTCCGTATAGGACATACAAGATTGACACATGGGTATCTCATGAGCGGTGAATACCAGCCTTACTGTGATGACTGTTTCGTCACGATGACTATTAAGCATTTGCTAGTTGAATGTCCTAGTCATCGGGAACTGAGAGAGCAGCACTTTAAAGACAAAAGAGATAGAGATGGTAATTACAGTTAGACAAAGATTTTGGGTGAAGAAGCGCAGTATGATTATGAGTGTGTTGTTGAATTTTTAAAAGAAGTTGGAGTTTTTAACGGAATTTAGGTATTTCGCTTTTATGTATGTGTGTAATTTTAGCTTTGGTTTTTTAGGATGAATGTATGGAAACTTGAATAAAATGTATTTATTGCCTGTTTGTGTTCTAGTATGAAAGCCTTTGCCTCTGTGCAATTTTTTATTAATCTTAATTCATTAT
The DNA here is from genome assembly GCF_015104395.2 of Macrobrachium nipponense. Taxonomy (NCBI): domain Eukaryota; kingdom Metazoa; phylum Arthropoda; class Malacostraca; order Decapoda; family Palaemonidae; genus Macrobrachium; species Macrobrachium nipponense. The sequence goes on along the minus strand of NC_061091.1, from coordinate 72,065,450 downwards.
TTATTATCCTATATGACCTGTTTGTCCAAGCTCGTGGTTTTGGGCTTTTGGCCTTAACCTTGCATTTTATCTAATCCTTTGGGCCAGCCCCATGGGGAGCTGAAGGTCGCTCAGTGGCCTGGTTAAACTATTTTATAATAATAATAATAATAATTTAGCTTTGGTGGTGTTTAATGCGTAAGTAGCATCTTTGCGCTAGCTATAGTACAATAACTGATGCGGAATTTTAAGAGTTTTTATGATGTGTGTGTGTGGATTTTTCCCAAATTGGTTGTCCAAATGGCTTCATTCGGCGTCAATGATCCTGGTAGTCACGACGCCAGATAATTATTAATTATTCATTCATTCCCCTGGAGAGCCGCGCTTGCAGCCCCCCCAGCACACCGGTTCTGCTGGTAGGCAAGGAGGGGGCATTAGGTCTTCCTCTGCGATCCCTTCAGCTTCCTTGGGCTACACCGGGAAGAGCAAGGCGATCAGGAGTGATCGCGAGAAGCGCAGCGAGGAGTGCGCTATTCGCGGTCCCTCCACGAGGGCTTACGAACCTGGCACGGTCCTAGGACGAACCAGATTGTACACCCAAGTGGTTGGAGGAGACCATGAGGGGTCTGTGGTGGTTCCTCCTGTGGAGGGAGGAGGATCTCGGGAGGTGTTCTCGCTGGATGGGTTTGATGGTCCATCTCCGTAGGACGCAGTCACTCCCGAGATCCAGAGGTCTTTTGCTGAGGTAATTGCGCTGATTTGTCAGCACAATGACCTCGGGGAAAGGTCGCTGATCCCACCTTCTGAGCCTATGTCTAGGCTGGAGTCATTCTGTGGCCCCAAGAGGGAACCCAGGACGACGGTGGGTCTGCTGGGATCGGCCTTGGCCGACAGTGTGTTGGGCCAGGTGGACACTCTTGTCTTCGGACAGGAGGGATCGCTTCGGTCCGGCAGGTCGTCCAAGCTCCTTCCCCCACCTCAACCACGACAGAGGCACTTCTACGTGCCATTAGAGGACCCCCTGCCGCCCAAGCAGGTTAACCCGGAGCTAGCTAGGCTAGTACTCCAGGGGTGTCTCTTCAGCACCTGCTGTCAGAGAACCTCTGGTTCTCGCAGCAAGAGGCACTGGTCTTGGAATCAATCAACTGCCATGGCAGCGTTCCAAGCAGTCTCTTGGTTAGACCTGTGGTCTCTCACAGTGTCTAAGTTTGCAGCCTCCTCAGGAAACATCACTCCTGAAGGGGACCTGGCTTTTGTGAGACTGTGCCAGTCTGGTGGTAGGGCGATTTCCTACCTGGCCCACCAAACGGCCAACCTGGTTTTGAGGCGTAGGGACGCAGTCCTTACCCGAGTGACCAGGTCGGCAGGGCGCAAGGCGGCCTTGGGCCTTCGCAACGGACCAGTGCTGAGTTCCCCCTATCTCTTCCCCAGAGAGATGGTGGACGCTGCGGTGGAGCAACGGCGCACTGACGACAGTGACCGTATAGTCCACCAGGCAGTCTCGAAGGCTGTTGGGCAGCCTCGAGCCACTGCGTCTAAGCCCAAGAGCTTAGCTGGTGCTTCGTCTTCGACCAAGACGACTTCCTCGTCGAAGTCGAGAGGAAAGACTCAGCTTTCGACTTCTTCGCTAAGGAGTGACTGTAACCAGCCCTCCTCCCAGTCCTCCTACTCTCGAGGAGGAACCAGGAAAAAGAAGTCGAAGAGAGGGGGGGAAATGCTAAGGATGGCGTTCTCCCTCACCTGCTGCCGGAAGTGGGGGGTTGCCTAGCGAGCTACTGGGCAACTTGGCAACGCTACGGTGCCGAGACCTGGATAGTGGATGTCCTTCAGGAGGGGATATACTACTACCCTTCGAGTCGCGGCCTCCCCTCACCTCCAACCCGGTTCATCTACAGACGTACGTTCTCGGTTCTGCCATGGACGTAGCGCTTCAGCAAGAAGTAGAAGCCATGCTGAGCAAAGGAGCTGTGGAGGTCGTATGGGATCAGTTGCCGGGCTTCCACAGTCGACTTTTCCTGGTGGAGAAGTCCTCGGGAGGCTGGCGCCTGGTGATAGATCTCTCTCTCTTGAACCGATTCGTTCGCCAGACTTGGTTCATGATGGAAAGAAACAAACGCACGCTCAGTGCTCAAGTCCATCAGGGAGAACAACTGAAGGATGCGTACTTCCAGATACCCATCCACCACCAGTCCTCCAGGAAGTACCTCTGCTTCATCCTCGAACGGGACGGTGTAAAACCAGTTCGGGCACTTTGTTTCGGTCTCTCACAACCGCCCCACAGGTGTTCACGCGAGTGTTTCACTCTGGTGTCGGCTTGGGTGGCCATTCGGGTAGGGATACGTCTTCTGAGGTATCTTGACGATTGGCTGGTCTGACGAGCTCCCGCTCGCAGTTGTTAGAGGACAGGCAAGAGATCTGCCCTACTTTCCCGTGTCTCTCACGGAGGAGGTGAGGCAGGACCTAGCCTGGTGGCTGGATGACAGGGACCTCGAGAGAGTGCCCCCCCCCCGAGATGCGGGAGGGAACCAAGGTCAGACGAACACCAGTCCGTTCTAGACTCAGATTCCTCCCACCAATAATGAGTCTTCCACATGTTGAAGGACCGAGGGTTTGTATTATGTGTCGGAACAAATCAAACAACTTGTAGTAATTGTATTTTGTTCATGAAACTTACCTGTCAGATATATAATCTGTATCTGAAATCCGACAGAATTTTAAAAACTTCCGACACACGCGTGGTCGGCCAGGTGGTTAGTACCCTTCCCATTCCCGCCGCTGGGAGGCAGTATCAGGAACCATTCCCATTTTCTATCCATAATTTTTCTGTCGCCGGTGCTGAAACACCTGTTTTCAGTACCTCCGTCTTAGGATTTTGGAAACTTCATTGCCGCTAAGTATCCTAATTGTCTTATGATTTATTTACTAGGATTTGTGGCTAGGCATACGCTATCTTAAATTGATTTGAATTTGATTCATTTTTTTGCATAAGATATCTGAATCTAGTTAGGCTAGTTTCAGAGGGGGAGGGGGTTAACTGCAAAGATAGGGTGTGGGCTACCGCAAAGCTTCGGTAGATCCGCACTTGGTATGCCGAGCGTGCACCAGCGCACGAAACCAGGTGTGTCGCCTGGCTGAACGTTTCTGTTGAACTCTTCAAGCTCTTGTTTCAGATTTGGGCCTAAAGAATTTTACCTCTACTTCGGTGATACCTTCTTTGTTGAGATTTGTCATGTAAGGAGTGTGAGACTTTGTCTATTCCGTAAGGAAGACGTACTGATTCGTATGTACGCAATTAATCAGTAACAAAAGTCAGGGTAATGAACCTGCTAACTTCTGTAGGACTTTATTTTGCTAACCTTCCTGTAGTATTTTGAAGTGGCCTACGGGCTATGAATAATGTCTGCAGAGGTGCTTGCTCTCCTTCATTGCTGTGAAGAGTGCTACTTCTGTAATTGTTACTCCTAACCCTGTAGTGTTGCCTTCGGGCCCTAAAAAACAGTGTCTGTAGAGGAATTGCCCTTTTCTCTGCATACTCTTTCGATTCGCAACTTAGAATCGAAAGTGCTTGCTTTAGAGAGCAAAAGTGAAGTGCAGAAGTGCAGTGATACCCCTTGTTGTAGTAGTGAGGGTGCGCCAGATCGGCCTCGTTTCGCCTCTATGGCCGGGACCTCTGCTTGACTCCCAGGACCTGGGGAGAGAGCATGTCGAATGCCGAAGGAGGGTTACAAGGAACCCCCACCGATCTGGCGCGCCTTCGGCAGTATCTGATGAAACTCCCCAGACTGCCAAAGTGCGTGCGCGTGCACGAATCCTGAAAGATTGCTTCTCGTCCTCCAAAGCGTCCTCCCCGTGCAGGGGTTGGAGCTTTCGGAAGGACTCGCGCCCTCTAAATAGAAGCTTTATAGAAGAGGACGCTTCACGTCCTCTCTCTCTCTCTCTTGTTATGTGTTTCAGTGAGAAGTAGAAGGTGAACGTCGCCCCTGAACACATATCCGTCTTTCCACCGAGAAATACTAAAAGAAGTCATCGTAGAGGACGCTTTTGAGAGCGGACGTCCGAGCTTTATTACTGTGAGAATAAGAAGGCGTTCCCTCTCGACTTGGACGGGACGCTCGGATGGACGCCAAGCGCGCGCCAGTGGACGCCGAGCGTGCACCAGCGCACGCCAGGTGTGTCGCCTGGCTGAACGTTTCTGTTGAACTCTTCAAGCTCTTGTTTCAGATTTGGGCCTAAAGAATTTTTACCTCTACCTTCGGTGATACCTTCTACCTCACCTGCAAAGAATGTGAAGTAGGCAGTGCTTCGGAGGAAGCTTAAAGTGAACAGACAACTTCTTCTTCGAAACCCAGCAAGACATCGGGTTTCGTGAATTCAAGAGGTCTCTGTCAATTAATATTGCTTTTCGCATAGGTGGATGGAGTTAAGGAAAGCTCAAGGGAAGATCTCGTTTGCTCTACCGCAGTCAAGACTTTGTGATAAGGCATTTACGGGTTATGTAAAAGTTCGACGTCCTACACGTCATGACGCTCGACTACTTTCGGTAGGATTCTTGCAAAAGCACTCATCAAGAGGACGCTCTTCAGGAAAGCGCAAGACAGGACTTCCTTTGCCATACTGCCAATAAATTTAAGTTGCAAGCTTTTTAGTCCATCTGAAAGGGCTTTTCAGATGACAGATTTTGTTAGTTCCTAAGTTCGGGACTACGCTGCCGAAGTTGAACATTGGGGTCCTACCTGCTGAAAGCCCAGTCTCTTATCAGGATTCTTGCCCCCTTCCTCGATTGATACGGGAATCGGAAAAATAATATGCTCGACTTCCTGGATTACGTTTTGTCAATTCAGTGATTTTCCCCCATTGACAATATACTATCGTTTTGTCAAGTAAGTGGGTATCCCCTCATTGACAAAATATCTCTTTGTCCCGTAAATGGGTTAGTTCTCATTGACAAACATCTCATTAACTTTATATTGCGTAAGCGGATAAGCTCTTATTGACAAGATTCGGAAGAGCTCTCATTCATCATTCGCAGATTCGTACAAGAAATAGACTTGTAGACTGCGTCAATGACCGCTTATGTCCAGTAACATAAGAAGCTTTAGCTGTCTGCTTCGATTCTCTTAAGTTTTGTTCATGAAACTTGCCTGTCAGATATGTATGTAGCTGTATTTCCAAATTCAGCTATATATATGTCTGCCAGGTAAGTATGAACAAATTTTATTGTAATATAATATCATATTTTGCCTTGCGTTATTTTACTACTGGTTGGTTCAAGTCATATACACTTCCTGTAGTTACCTCTTCGGATGGCAACCGAGAGGTCTATTGTCTATTATTTTAAGGACATTTAATCGTTACTCCCTGCAGCCTTCCAGGAGTTTCCGATTTATCTTTTACCGTTGTATGGTAGTGTTCTGACGACACAAACGCATCTATATATTTAGCGTTTTCTGTTTCGCTTAAATATACCAGCTTGAGAGTCTCTTTCTGCTCAAAAAATAACGGACCTATTTCTTCGTAGAATAGGGTAGCTGGCAACCCAGACATAAAGTTAAGAGACGACGTTCGTAAGCTGCTGCTGTGTCTGTCCTCCAGTCCAACCGAGCCAGTACCAGCTCGTGCGCTGTCATGCGCGGTAGGTTACGTCTCTCTCTCCAGCGGGATTGACTGACTAACCGTATCTCTGTGCTGGCGGTTACGTCTCTCCTTCGGGATTGACTGACTAACTGTATCTCTGTCCTACAATCACGGACTTTAGCCTAAGATTAAGGGGATTTCTTACGTGAATGAATAAACATTGCATTCGTTTTGCCTTATTAGGGAAGTAAGCATACTCGGGGAGGGAATGGATGAGCTTGCTGGGGACCATTTCCTTCCTGAAGAAGTTTGTTTCCCTGAATAGACTGCAATTCAGACCTCCACAGTTTTTTCCTACCGGGAAACTGAAATATTCAAGATCTAAGAATGATTCTGAACATCTCTCAGTGCGTATATCACCTGAGGTGATAGAAAGAAGGTGCCGGACATCTGGATAGGGTTTCAGATGTCCTGGATCTTAATCTGAAAGAAGTAGAAGCAATTCGGTCGTCCCTCCAGTCCTCGAAACGAGTTTTTGGAACCAGTGGTCCAGATCAACTCTGATATTCCACAGCTCTCTCATATCTTAAGAAGTATCTTCTCTCGGTCCCTCTTCGAGTTTACGAGAAAGAGCCTATTATAACAACAGGCGTAGAATGTAACGATCCTCTAGAGGTTCGTTACAGGATTGCAAAAGTCCGTACGAATCGTCTCGATCGACGGCAGCAACTACTGACTTCCGAGTGGAATCTTTCTTTAGAAGTATGTTGAGAGTTGTGGAGACTTTAGGGACGCCCTTTCATTCTTCTCTTCGATATGTTGAGGACGAAGAGGCTTCTTCTTCTCTGCTCCCTTATTCTTGATCCGGGATCGGTACCATTAAACGCCATCCTATGATATTGAACGGGGATGGATGTTTAGTCTCTTTTCCCCTTTTTCAATCGCTTAGGAAATGTAATAAGAGGATTTATGACGTAAGCACAGGAGCGACAATGACGCTGATCGCCCCATGTTGGCCTTCAGGATCCTGGATTCACAGAGGTCACGTCCTTCCTAGTTCACTTTCCAAGGACCTTTTCCGAAAGAGTCGGTCTACTCTAACTCGAAAGGTACCTATAACCTCTCCGCCCTGAGTCTGACTACGTTCAGACTATCGAGATGTTGACAGGAATAAGATTACCGTCTTCCCTTTCCGTCTGAAGAATGGGATAAGCTGGCAGTCACAACTATTAAAGAATACGCAAATATGTTGTTGACGGCCTTTGGGCTCAGAGATTTGCGTCTGTCAAACAACAAAGCCCTTCACGATCTTTGAGTTCTGTGGAATCTCGAAACTCGCTCACCATCTACTTTTTGTCTCACCTGTTTTCTCGGAGTCAGACACTCGTGCGAGATCAGGCGACATATAGTAGCCCTGAGTTTCTTGTTGACGAAGTCGGTTTGCGTTTATACACGCCCCGATGATCGTGTAACATGAGACCAGGTTGGACTGTCAGGCATTCTTCCTTCTTCCTTGGGACTGAATCGCCTTTTTGCTCCTCGCTCCTTTCTCCTGGCACCAGAAGCTCGAGTCAGGAATTGCTCAGGAGTTGATTCGTCTGACGACGTTGGGGTGCGTTGATACACCCCCCAAGGTTTGCTTAGATTGAATCGCCCAGGCAGTCCAGACACTCATCTTTCAGCGAAGAATAGTGCCTTATGGTCTTCAGGGTACAGCCTTGCTGTCCTTGATTCGTCTGATTGGTCAACTGGTCGGTCACCTGACTTTAGTACAGACGGACTGACTGTGCATGTCCAGATCGAAGCTTTCAATATGGAAATTAGACGTAGTCTGAAGTTCTTGATGTCAAAACATTCGAACCTCTCCTACCTGTTAACTTCTTGCATGTGATCAGGAAGGCCTTCTTCTAACCACCCTAGATACGACAAAGAGGGTTAGTGAGATTTTAAGCCATCGTCACAAGTTTTGGCTTTAGAGAACACAAGGCGGTGTGCTCTCTAAGCCTTCCGTTGTGGCCTAAGAATGGAAACCCGTTTTGTCCTTGGGCCAGGAGCTTGGAAGCAAGGATGGCACAAGTTAGTGGGCAGGAGCCAGAGAGAGTCTTGTGCCCTGTCGGGTCTCTCAAGTTTTATCTACATAAAACTCAAGAAAGTCGAAGTTATTCGGGCAATCTGCAGTGTTCCGAAAAAGACCAGACTTGCCCATATCGAAGAACACCCTGGCTTTAGTGTTAAGGAGTTCTTTCAAAAATGCTCCTTCATTGTGTTTGCACAAAGATTTGAAATCTTTTTATCTGAATGCTCACGAGGTGAGGGCGCGGCCTCGGAAGCATTTCAACAGAGCATGGCACTCAGCAACATCCTGAGTACCATGTTTTAGCGAAGCAACTCTGTGTTCACTTCACACTCCTTGCGAGATGTGAAGATGGCATATGAGATCTGCTGCTCACTAGGGCCATACGTATCTGCAGACACAATCTTGGGGGCAAGAAGTACCACTCATCCTATCCTGTAGAAAATGGTTAGGAAGAGCTCTTAATTTAGTTGTCAGCGACTTCTTAACTCTTAAGCCTTAGTTAACACACCTTAACTTTGGCTAGGTTGGTCAGGTGGTGATATATATATTTATATATATATTTATTTTACTTCTTAGCCCTCATGGTATGGTCAATATGGTCTAGTCCACGTCGTGGTCTCGCCCCTGTTGACAGATCATCTGGAGGTGCACCAGCTATATAGGTCTCTACCTCGCTGGCAACTCTAGTAGCACAAGCAGACTTGCGTGGCAGTAACCACGAAGCCAGCTATGCTAACAGGTGGAACCAAGATGTAAATCATCTGCATGCATTTGTTTCCCAAAATCCTTCTATTCTGTCCCTTCCCACCTCCAACGATGGGATTCGCTATATATATATATCTGACAGGTAAGTTTCATGAACAAAATGATATTGTTATGATACAATAAAGTTTGTTCATACTTACCTGGCAGATATATATAATCAAGTACCCACCCACCTCCCTCAGGGGACAGTGGAAATAAAAATTATGAATAGAAAATGGGGAATGGTTCCTGATACCCGCCTCCCAGCGGCGGGAATGGGTACTAACCACCTGGCCGACCACTGCGGGTGTGGTCGGAAGTTTTTTAAATTCTGTCGGATTTCAGAAAATACAGCTATATATATTGCCAGGTAAGTATGAACAAACTTTATTGTATCATAACATATCATTTTTCCTAACTATACAAACCTGAGGTCCTTTACACATAGTCCCACCTCATGCCACCCCTCACTCTGTTCCTGGGCCTAAAGCAAAGTGAATGTTTACCTCCAAGTCGGGCGGGACTCCCGACTATCGGACAAGCAGTTAACCACCGAACCACCTTGTTCGAAAGCCTACGACCAGTTCCAGCAGCACTGAAGTACATTCCATATGTTAGAGGACCTCAGGTTTGTATAGTTAGGAAAAATACAATTTACAACAAATTGTGATATTTTCTAACTATACAAATCTGAGGTCCTTTGCATATAGGCCCACCTCATGCCACCCTCAATCTGAACCATGGGCCGAAAGGCAAAGTGGAGTGTTTACATCCGGGCAGACTGGCCTACCCGCCTGCCACATGGTAGTTACTGCCTAACCACCTTGTTCAAGAATTTAACGGCCATAATTCCAGCTATGCCAAAAGTAATTCCTTATGTAAAGGACCGAGGGTTTGTATTGTTAGGAAAAATACAATTTACTTCCAAAAATTGTGATATTGTTTCTCCTTAGTTTAGATCTTACTATTTTGAGAACTTCTGTCTTGCCATCTAGAAGTCAATAGACTATCATCTGATGGGCGCATGCCTTGAGAAAATCATCTCTTCTCCCAACATCGGTGGCGAACAAGATAGACGATTTGTATGGTTTCTCGGCATAACCCTTCAAAAGGCATAACCCTTCAAAAGGCGAGTGTCATGTGACTACGTCTCGGATGCATGACTGCTCACCTCGCACTGAGTGCAGTCAGTCGGCATCTGTTGAGTCCGAGGTCGTCATGAGCTATGCTGTGTACTTTGTATTGGTTGATCCAGATCAGTCATTACTTTGTCCTATTGGCGTGTTGCTGTACCCATAAGGATCGACACCCACCATGGAGTGTCGGTGTCTTTATCCACTGCAGACTGCCATTGCAGAAGTGTTTGACGACACGTCTTTCTCCAGATATTATGAGACCGTGAGAGACTTCTCTGCAGTTGGATAGTCAAGTGGATGGGTACTTGTCATCCCTCCAAAGAATATGTCGGACAGGAAGATAGATAAGGTCTCATTGCAACCATATTTATCTTTCCCTTCAGGCCTGCTCACAGGTCCTTGGAACCTCATTTCCTGGGACCAGTGGTGGATGCTTGCGGGTTGTGTTTGCTTACCCAGCTCCTTCAAGAGGACAAGTTGCATCTCGCCTATGGTGTGCTGTTCTAGAGGTAAGAAGGATGCGAGAGTGACTGGCCTCTCCACCTTCCCCACCTCGTCCTTCCACTCTCTTCCTTTGGGTTGAGGATAGGAATCAAACATACACTGGCTGGTCGGGTGATTGATGTGGTAAGCTTACACATAAAGCATCCTTTTTATGTTTCTTATGAGAATCATAGAAGCAATCCCACTCCTTCCTCTAGCAAGGGGAGGAAGGAGACAGGCGATAATGCTAACCCTTCCCAGAACTTTGCTTTAATGCCTCCAGCTCTAATATTCTTTATAGCCCATTTTCGGATGAGTTACAATTCCTCACTAATTTTGAAAAGGCGCAGAAGTCTGACTCTTGATCATGCAGCTCCTATACTCTGATCAAGTTGTCAGAGGCAGGGCACTCCTCGCTCTTACGACCAGGAGGAGTAGCCTAGTTGTGTAAAACCCCAGTCACTTTTAGAGGCTCACTCATACTCCTCCCACCAATCAGTGAGTTTACCTTATGTATAGGACTGAGGGTTTGGATATCATGTATGAACAAATCACAATTTTTGGAAGTAAATTGTATTTTTCCTAACTATACAAACCCGAGGTCCTTTACATATATGCCCACCTCATGCTACCCCTCAATCTGAACCTGGGCCAAAAGGCAAAGTGGAGTGTTTACATCCGGGCAGGCTGGCCTACCACACGGTTGTTACTGCCTAACCTCCTTGTTCAAGAATTTAACGGCTGTAATTCCAGCTACGCCGAAAATAATTCCTTTTGTAAAGGACTCAGGTTTGTATAGTTAGGAAAAATACAATTTACTTTCAAAAATTGTGATTTTAAAGAAACATAGATGTTATCAAAGGGTAAGCCTGGAAGAGGCAAAAATCAACCTTTAGTTTTGTGGTTTTAGAAAGCCTACCTGTCTTTGCCAATGGTTAAGCTTGAAGGCAAAGTTAACTTTTGTTTTATGGTTGTAGAAAACCAAGAATGTATTCGTGAAGGTTAAACCTGGAAGAGGCAAAGTTAATCTATTGTGTTGTGTAATTTTTAGAAACTTATAATGCCTTTGCCAAGGGTTAAATTTGAAGGCAAAGTTAACTTTTGTTTTGTGGTTTAGAAAACCTAGAATGTATTTGTAAAGGTTAAGCCTGGAAGAGGCAAGTTAAACGTTTTGTGTTGTGATTTTTGTTTAGAAACTTTTTCAAGGAACACAAGGTCCTTTGTGACATATTGGATAGGCTAGTGCATATTGGATAGGCTAGTGCATGAGAACTTGCTCCATGTCTTCTACCTTTATTGAAGGTAAACATTCATAATGTGAGCAGCAGTTGCAACTTCATTTAGTGTTAAGTCAATTTGTCGCTCCAGAATAGGATTGAAGTGACACAGTAGAAGTACAATTCGGTTTTTACTTGATCACTACCTTAAGTTTACAGAATTGTTTGAAAACAGTAAAGCCCTAAATCTGCTACTAGTAGTGGGTAGTCTTTTTCTGAACCAGAAAAAGAGCAATTCTTTAGGCTCTTATGTTTAAATCCCGGGTTTTCATATTTTGGGATGTGTGAAGGTACAAATTTTGTATATCGTCAAGGTATTTGTTTTAAGTGACTCGTTTGATAGGGCTTTTGGACCCAGTTACAGGGGGTCCTTCATACCGCTTGTTTTTCATGCTGGCTGAATCGAAGCGGTTTTCTCCACAAGGCTGCTCTTTGCTGCATATGAATGAGAGCCGTGCTCCCTGAACGGAATCCAACTTCTGGTGGTAGTAAAATCCACCAAGGATTCCAGATCAGTGAGAATGTTTAGGTTGGGTTTTCGTACAAGAAACCTTTAGCTCGAACAACTGAGCAGATTTTGTCTAGCTGCACTACCCCCACCTCCTCTTCTCAATGTGGGGAATCAGCTAAATTTAACAGTAGGTAAGATTCATCTCAAATAATATAAATTTTCATAATAAAATTTTTTATTTGGATACTTACCTACTGTTAAAGTAACCCACCCAGCCTCTCCACAACTACTGGGCTGTCAAGGAGAATTCTGACAAGCTAAAACATTCGACACACCTGGTGGAGAACAGGTAAACTAGACACTCATCCAGGCAGCCATTCGATTTTTTGTCTGAATGCCGACTCGCCTAATTGGCGGGCGGGGAGATATAGCTAAATTTAACAGTAGGTAAGTATCCAAATAATAAATTTTTTATGAAAATTTATACTACAAATTAGCTAGAGTCAGGGGGGAAACTATGTTACCCGCCTGCTACTGCCTGGGCGAATTTCAGAGCTTCCAAAGGACTTAAGGTAGTGACGTCCTTGAACACTGTCGGCGATTTCCATCCGGTATATTTTTTCAACTCATCGAAGTCATATGTTAAATAATTAATTGAGGTGGCTACTGCCCTAACATCATGTGCTTTCGGAAAGAGTCAGGATTGGCTTGCTTAATAAAGTACAGGATTTGTTGCCTGATGCCTTTAATGGATAAAGTTCCACCTTTTTCCCTCTTAAAGAGGGGACCCGATGAAGATGAGGAGGTCCTGGACAGAAAGGCTCGTAAGGTTGAAACTGGGCAAAGGGATACATCTTGTGGAAGGGGTAGTACCTTCCAAGGTTCCCACCTCATCAAAGGATCTTCATTCTTTGCTAAAAAGCTACGTTCCGGAGAGAGTAGGACTTCCCCTGTGGGAAGGAATTGAATATGATCCGGATCCCTAGATAAAGCCGACAGTTCTGAAATTCTTGCTCCTGAAGCTAAGCTTAATAAAAATAGGGTTTTTCTTAAGACATTATAAAGGAGCATGTGTCATTATCGGTTTCTGAAGCCAGTTTTAGAACATCGTTTAAGAACCATGAAACTGACGTAGGCCTAACAGAAGGCCTAAGTCTAGCACATGCTTTAGGAATAGACGAGAAGTAGGAATCCGTCAAGTCTATGTTGAATCCAAATTGAAATATCTTTTTCAAAGCTGACTTGTTTGTCGTAATCGTGCTAGCTGCTAAACCTTTTTCAAATAAGGATCTGAAAAAGGATATAGCTGAATTAACTGTCATGATTCTAATATCTGATTCTCTCAGGAAGATTGCTAACTTTTTGACAGCAGCATCATACTGTCTCAAAGTTGAATCCGCTCCAAAATCAGAGGATACCAGTTGCTCTTCGGCCAGTCTGGGGCTACTAGAGCCACTTGACACCCTTGAATGTCCTGAGTTTGTTTAATACTTTCATGAGAAGATTCACTGGAGGGAAGACATAAATCTTCTTCCAGTTGTTCCAGTCTAGAGCCAGGGCGTCCGTGGCATAGGCCAGAGGGTCCAGGTTGGGGGCTACATAACACGGTAGTTTGTGGTTCGCTTGAGATGCGAAGAGATCCACCTGTAGCCCTGGGACTCTTGAAGGATCCATTGGAACGAACTGTTGTCCAGTGACCATTCCGACTCTAGGGGCACTGATCGGGATAGGGCGTCTGCTATGACGTTTCTCACTCCAGCTTATGTGAGTAGGAGGAAAGATGCCAACTGAGCTTTGTCTGCCAGGGAGAAGATGGTGCTACCATGACATTGATTTAGATGCGTGACTTGGAGCCTCCTCTGTTTATAACATGCACTACCACTGCGCTGTCCAGGACTAGCTTTATGTGGGAGTACTTTGGTGGGCGCAACCTTTTTAGAGTCAAGAACACTGCCATTGCCTCCAGTACGTTTTATATGGAACTGACGGAACTGAGGTGACCAAGTCCCTTGAACCTTTTTGACCTGGGAATACCCTCCCAGCCGCTTAGGGGACGCGTCTGTGTGGATGGTGATCCCTGGTTGGAGGGAACTGAGGGGGGGGTACTGACACTGACAAATTCTTGACTTTCGCCCACGGCCGGAGTCGATTCTTTAGAATCAGAGGCACTGAGGATAGTTTGTCCCTGGACCTGGCATTTGCTCTCGAGCGCCAGATTCTGGTTAGGTCTTTCAGTTTGGCTTTCATTAAGACGTTCGTCACTGATGCAACTGGAGAGAACCCAGGATCCTTTCCTGAGCTCTCCTTGAACGCTAGTTTGTGACTTAGAAATTGCTTGACTGACTTCGCTATTTCTTTCCTTTTGGTTGATGGAATCGACAGAGTGTGGGGAGGATAGATTCCTTGAATGCCCAGCCACTGAAAGTTTGACTGTGGAGTGAGTCTTGATTTGGTCCTGTTATCTTGAAGCCTAGATATTCCAGGAACTGAATCACTTTCAGTGTAGCTCTGTTGCATTCCTCGACTGTTGGGGCCCAGATCAACCAATCGTCGAGATACGCTACTACCATAATCCCTTGTGATCTGATTGTTGCACTACCACTTCCGCTAGCTTCGTGAACACTCTGGGTGCCACGTTGAGTCCAGAAGGGAACTACCTTGAAGGAGAATGTCTGGTCTCCTATCTTGAAAAAAACCCCAGATACGGAACGGAAGTGTTTCCTTGCAATAGGGATATGATAGTAGGCGTCTGTAAGATCGATAGAGGTGGTGACGGCCCCACGGGGATGGGGGAAGAGGTCCGCACCTGTGAGATCGTGAGCATCTTGAACTTGTCGCAGCGGATGGCATAAGTTTAAGCGGGAACAAGTCTAAGATTACCCTTCTTTTTTTTGTGAGCCGCTTTGTCTTTGGTGGCAGACGCTGAACAAGCGACCTTGAAATTTTAATCTCTTGACTCTCGCTATAGCTCCTTTCTGAAGAAGGTCCTCCGCGTACTCTGTCAATTCTTTGGAAGGAAGTTGACGGAAAGGCCTGGCTGGAGGTGGGTTCGTCAACCAGCTCCAACCCAGACCTTTTGACACTATGCTCTGAGCCCATTGGCTGAAGTTCCACCTGTGGCGAAAGTGAAACAGCCTCCCTCCTACCTGAAGTTCTTCATTGGTTCTGGTAACCGCCTCGGCCTCCTCTGAAGTGCCTTCCTCTATTAAAGGGGCCTGCCGACCCCCTGCCACGAAAGGACCGCTTACCTCTGCCTCCCTTACCCGAGCGGTCAAACTTCTGTGAAGCTTGACTCTCGAAGGTCTGATTGTAAGCTGGAGAGAAGCGTAAGAGGTGGAGGGCTGAGGCTGAGGGGATATCACATAAATTGGCTGTGATTGGCCCTTAGAAGTGGAGGGTTGGGCTGTCTGCACTAATGGCACCGCTGGAACTTGCTGAGGGAAGCGTGGTTGCTTTTTCTGGTAAGGTTGGAAACGCCTGGGTTTCCTCTGGCCCTTACCTCTAGCTGTCAGGTCTTGCCTCCTCTTAGCCGTAAGGCCCCAACGGTCCTTAAGGCTCTGGTTCAACCTCGTAGCCTCTGCCTGGACTTCCTTTACCATAGCTTCTGGGAAGAGATCTGCTCCCCAGATGCTAGACGAGAGTAACCTATTCGGCTCATGCCGAATGGTTGCCTCTTGTAGGACATGCTTCCTACAATTCGTTCTAGCAGTGGCAAACTCAAACATATCTGACTGTACCGTTTGAGTCAGGGCTTTGGTCATGAGCTTAAAAATCGGTTCCGATCCATAAGCCATGGTTGCTACCTCAGTCATAGCCATAGAATTAATTGATCTGGCTAGACGCGATTTCGCGGTCAAATTCAGCCTGAATAAGGCTATCTGGGAGCCTGGGTAGCTCACAAAACTGCTCCATAGCACAGTCCGGTTTGAGTTTGCCAGCTGAGAATGTGTTCGGCAAGTCTTCCCACAAATCTCCAACTGAGGGGAGTAACGGAGATGTGGGATCTGCTTCCTTTAACTGAGGTATGGGTTCCCCCTTCTGGGCCGCTGGGATGGTCGACCTCGCGATCTTGGTCAGGAACGGGAGCGGGGTACTCTCATCCATTGTGAAAATGGTAAAGGGACTCTTAAAAGGTTGTATCTTGGTATTAGAACAATCCATGTCCTCTAAACACCTGAACCATTCTCTCTGAGCCTGGTCTCGTGAATAGAGGACTGTCTCCTTTGGTACCCTATCGTCCCGAACCATAGCCGAAGGTGTGAGCCTTGCGTAGCCTATGAACGGAGGCTGGAGGTCTTCCGGGTAGAACTCGAAGTCCTCTATTCTTCGAGTCCCAAACTCCGGAATAGAGATGAGACCGTCCTGGAAGGGGGCGTATGACGCTACTCTCCATGGGTTGTTCATAGAGAACGGAGGTAGTGAGTCATACGGAGGAAGCTGATTTCCACTAGTGTTGGAAAGTGGAGGAGAGGCTAGAGGAGCTTCTCTCAGCCCGGCTATAATGGAGTCCTGGGAAGTAATCCTATCCGACAGACGAGAAATCATTTGTTCCATACTACTCTTTAGTGACCCAACCAGGTCGCCCACCTGTTGCAACAGGCCAGCATTGGGATCCAAAGCCGGAGCTGCTGCGGAGGTGGAGGGGAGGCTCTGAATCGGAACCAAGGGAGTAGCGGTGAACTGTGACTCTGCCGAGTGCGGAGATCTCTCTCTCTCTGGAGGATTTACTCCTCGAGGACTTAGAGCCGGAGCTAGAAGCTTTAGACCTGTCCTGCTCCGGGATTCCCAGCCGGAGACTTACGGGAGGAGGTATGAAGCCGAGGTCGTCTTCTTAGACGACGATGACGTCTTAGTCAAGGTCATCACTTTACCCTTGACCTTAGGCCTAACCGAAGCGTCAGGAGGAGCATATAATTCGTCACCCGTAAAGCCTTGGAAGGATGGAGAGGTTGCAGGAGTAGAAGAAACAGTTACGCCCAAGGGTGACCCTTGGGTGTCCACATTACCTACCTCGACCAACAGGTCGTCTACACCTACCATAGGTTCAACATTAATATCTAGAGTCGCGACGTCCGTGGAGATATCCTGGTCTTGATCAGTTAATGAGGCAGCCAGCTGTTGTTGGATGAAGGCGATAGTCGGGGCCGCCTGTGCTGGGTCGACGTATCCTGTCGCCTTGCCTCCGCGGCCAAGATTAAAACTGCCAAACGTTTCTCCAGAATGTAGGTGGGCATACCCTTGGCGGCGTTCTTCCCAAAACCGCCGACCCAGGCCCGCAGGGTAGCCATTGTGCTGTATCCCTTACTGCCGCGCCTCCCGGAAGAGAGGGCGTAAATTAGATTTAAGAATCACTTAAAACTAAACTTAAAGTATAACTTAAACTAGATGCCTTAAGTTAAAGTTAATGATGAAAACTTAAGCACTAAAATAGAAGCGGAGCAGCCTGGAATACTTACCCCTTCCAAAAGCTGGCTCACCAGATCATAACATATGGTACACGTCTCATGGTACCAGACCTGGATGTCCCCGTGCGGATCGGCTCATGGAGCATGGGACCGGCAAACTTCGTGTCCACATGGGTCCTGAAGTGTGGCGGCGCATCCCGGATGCTCACAGTTGGTGGACTGTAAGTGGAAAGACACATGAGTATCTCAAAAGGTATCACTTACAGACTAAAGGACAGAAGAACTCCGTTGCATGCCGGAGCTCGGAAAAAATTTGGGCATAACCCCCCCCTGCATTGCCTGAATAGGCTATAATCCCGGAGAGATCCGGTAAGACATGTAAACGGGGGGGTTGGGTTGGTTAAGGTACTTAAGATAAACTTTTAAAGTTAAACTTAAACCTAAAACACAAACGAACCGGAGCAAGTCCAGTGCGTAGCGGAGTGTAGTAACTCAGCAAAACGGTAAGGTTAGCAGTGACCCACTGTATGTTCCGGTCCACTCTACTGGGTGGACTAACATCTTTCCGCTGGATACCAGGACTCCGGTCAGGAAGGAGCCCTAGTAAGGTGGGAAAGGGCGAGAAGACATACAGGCTCGAGCTAGCCCGGAGCGACAAGGTAGCAACGGAGGGGGGGAAAGGCCAGTACCCCCCACTACGTACCACCCGGCCGGACCGAGAAGCCGGAGAGGTCGAGGCCAGTCTGGGTCTGTCCCGACTCCCTAGCCCCTCCACCTGAGGGGAGAGAGGGAGGCAGGCTCGGGTATGCGGAGCGAGCATGGGCAGACCGACCCACCCCGACCCGCCCTCCTATCGGAAGAGCGGGAGGGGGGGGAAGGGTGACTGGGCAGGCGTCTGGCTGTCCCGTGATCACGTAGTGACCACGAGGCGGTAAGACCAACAAAGACAACTAAGCCTAGGACACACCAACTGATCAGAGAGATGCTATCGGGAAGCAACTGAACTGAAAAGCGGTAGAATATAGGCCCACTGGGCCAAAACCAACTGATCAGAGAGATGCTATAGGGAAGCAACCGAACTGATGAGCGGTAGTATAGGCTCACTGAGCCAGGACCTAGGCTAAGCCAGACGCCTATCTAACCTAACAATAATAAAATACATAGTATAAATAAATAAAAATGAAAGAAAGAAAGCAATATAGCAGGAGAAAAAATCCAGGAGTGTACGACTAACCCGAAGGCAAGTCTACCACTCAAAGCTAGTCAGAGGCCGATACTAAGAGCCGGGACTAGGGTCTGGATAGAAGAAGCCTACATAAGGTAAAAGACATGCATGCATGGCAAACCTGAGTAGACAGTACCCAAAGTAAAGCGGATAATAATATAGAGCGTACATAAATAAGGGAATGTTCTAGGTATGGGAGACCAAGAACGAACCCATCACGAGGCAGAACCATGCTGCCATGCTTCCGACCCCGAGTACGTATTTATACCTAAAAAAACGGCAAATACAGTCTCAGGGCCGGAAAAAACCAACTAACCATAAATACTGAGTACTTAACTTAGCTGCTGCGATAGCTGCACGCTCCATTATAGATAAATCCAATGAAAGGGCACAAAAAACACAGAGAGAAAATCAACACGTGTGACTCGTGTGCGCTAACTGAAAAGGATGGCCACCAGAGGCGCAGCAGTCGGCAGCATGGGATGGAGTAGTAGTAGTACGAGCTGCTCACTCTGTGGGTCGGCTCCCCTCTTGGAGGGTTTTTGTAGTGGGAGATTTCTATTGGCATTTGGCTCGTGGTAGTGGTCTCACTCGCCTAGTGTTCATACCGACACCCTCCTGGAGGGTGAGCGAGTCAGTTATACTGACCTTTTTCTTTATTTATTTATTCTCTGGTATGTGTTAGTACATTTACCCATAGAAATAATAGATTAAAGGATATTTCGCTGGCGACACGAGCCAATCGCCCAGAAATAGATTTTTCTTACGTCAAAATCCCTTTTTTAAGATACGATTTATAACATTCTGTATTTCATTTCACCTAAGAAACCATGAGCAAGGTAATTGATATGAGTTTTGTGGAATTGATAATATAGTTAGACAGTCCTTACCCCCTACCCAGTGGCCATGTGGGTGACAGATGTACTTGTAAAGTACTACGAATTCACAAACTTACGGGGAGAATTATTATGGGCAACACCACTCCCTGAACTTAAATTTTTGGTGCCCTTATGGCTAATATAGAGACCAAATAATAGAAAATAAGGAAAAAAATGAAGAGAATAGCATCTGCCTTAAATCTAGTTGATTCAGATACTCACAGGATCAAAAACTTAGTGCTCGAAGAAAGCTACTGTGTTTATCTCTGCTGCACCCCATCCCACCTTACCATTCACCACTTTAGTCCACTCACTTCATTTAAAAAAGGATCAAATTAAGACGATATTTCTATCAAATCCACTGTAAAATTCAAAAGAACTGTAATTGCCATAATATATACTCTCGTATCATGTGACCCTTCAATTTGTCCCCCAAAAATGGTTTGTTCCGACACGTTATACAAACCATTGGTCCTTTACATAAGGAATTACTATTCAGGGCCAGCTGGACTGGTCGTAAGATTTATTAACAAATTAGTTTGGCAGTAACTGCTTGTCCGATGGTCGGGAGCCCCGCCCGACCGGAGGTAAACATACCACTGAGGTAAACATACCACTTTGCTTTTGACCGCCATTGGTGAAGACGTGTGCTTGCCTCTCTGTCCGCCTCTGTCGTGAGATTGTTTCAAGCCTACTTACTTTTCAGCCTGTTTCTTAGAATACTAGTGAGAAGTGACTGTAAGTACTCTTATTGTTATTTGTTTATTATTTGTGGAATTGCATCGCTGGATTGAACATGCAGTCCCATGAATCTGAGAAGCCCTCACGCCCCCCATCCAACCGGAGAGTGTGCCCTGGAGTGGGAGGCCTTAGTAAGTGTGGGGCCTCAGGTCCAGCGATTGTCGTGGACTCTCATCCATTGTGTACTAGGTGCTGAGGGCGTGAATGCTCTCAGTCCTTAACCTGTGATGTTTGTCTCTTGGTCAGAGGAGCAGTGGGAGCTGTACGAGAAGAGGAAGAAGCCACGTAGGGCCGCCAAGGTGTCGTCGTAAAGCTCTCCCTCGACACCTCTGGTGACTGATACGTCATCATCTCCTCGTCAGCTCCCGCGTATGGCTCTCTCCCCTTCGGGGAACGTGTCTCCCTCCTCCTTCACTCGATCTGTCGAGTGTAGAGTAAGGAGGACGACACCCCGACTGGGAGTTGTACTCGGGGTCTTCTGGCCGCTCCATGGGTGGGATCCTCCTGCTGAGCGAACAGGAACCCTCCCCCCCCACCATAACCCGACTGTGCTTCCTCAGGTGTGTGTTTTTTTCTGCCTCTGCTGGTGGGGATCTTCAGCAGGTTTGGCGCTCGCTGAGCCATCCAGGTACTCCAAGTATTCAGGGGCTCATCCATCATCTTGCTGCAGCCCCAGTCACTCACGGGGTGGAGACGAGGACGACTACGACCGTGTCGACACCTAGGTTATGCTGCTGCTCCTCACCTGGTGACCACGGTTGGTTAGCCCCTGCGGCTGCGTTACAAGCTCCATTGCTGTATGTGCCGCGGAGGGAGATAGTTCCACCTCCCCCTGACTTCGTGTGTCTGAAGAGCTCGCCCTTGGATCGCCCTCCTGTTGCCATCGCCATACCTGCTGCCCCTGTTCCTGCCCTGTTTGAAGTGCTGTTTGCTCCCTCAGGTCCTTCGCCAGGTGGAGTTGGGCCCCGTTGCCCACTGCAACTGTCCCAGCTCCAGCCTGAATGGGACCTGTCTGCTGTCCTGAGGAAGTTGGTGAAGAAGTCCAAGAAGAAGAGGAAGGTGCCGTCGTCGTCTTCTTCTTCATCTTCGTCGTCATCTTCTGCCTCCGAGTGTACGGTCACCTACTGATGATCATGCAGGCAGGAACCAGACCACTGAGTATGCTCACCATCAGGATCTAGGCACAGAGCGGAAGGATGGTAAGAGTCACTCAAGTGACTCTCGCCGGACTGGTGATCCCTCACGCAGCAATCGTCCGGTTCCCGGGTTGATGTGACGGTCCCACCAAACCGCTCATTTATCGAGGCTTGCAAGAGGTCTCCCCGGTCACCAGGACCAGCCTCGGCTGCTTCTGGGGATCGTGGCGCGTTGTGAGGACAGTGCTCACTCTCACCGCGTTGCGGACACTACCAGTTACCCAACTGTCGCTCCTACCGGAACCAGACGGCTCGCACGACTGGTAGCAGCTCCCCTGACGCAGAGACCTACACTACGTCCTCGGTCCAGCGTTTCTTCGCATGGAGACCGCTTGTCCAGACCTGCAGCTCGATCGCCACTGCGGGTTGGCAATCGCCTGTAGTCCTCCCAGCCTGCCGGCTCTGCTGGTAGGCACTGTAGAGCGTCAGGTTTTCCTCACCTGTCACTTTAACCTCCTCAGGCTATACCGGCAGGAGCGAGAGAACAGGAGTGTCCGTGAGGAGTGCACTCCTTACAGTCCGGCCACGAGAGCCTACAAGCCTGGTTCAGTCTTATGACCAAACAGATCGTACGCTCAAGTGGTTGGAGGAGACCACGAGGGGTCTGGCAAGGTTCTTCCTCCTGAAGGAAGAGTGTCTTGGGAAGTGATCGACCTGTATGGATCTGACGGTCCATCTCCTCAGGACGCATCACCCCCGTGATGCAGAGGTCCTTTGGCAGAGGTCATGAGCTGATTCATCAGCACAATGACCTCGGGGAAGGATCGTGGTTGCTCCCTCTGACCCTCCATCGAGGTTGGAGTCGTTCTGGGGTCCTAAGAAGGAACCCAGAGTGAAGGTGGTAATTTTTTGCAACTATGAGGAATGCATTCTTAGCTATATCAGGAAGTGAAAAATGATGATGCCATTTTTTCTCTGGACCTTTATATGTACCTTAGCACAGTGCCAAAGCAGAAAGGTCATTTTAAAACCCTAATGCATGGTATTATCCCTTAAACGCCGAAGCGGTATTTTAAAAATCGTCTCCCGTATCCCAGCGGCGTTCGCGAGCGCCGAAGCAGATTTTTTTTTTTTTTTTTTTTTTTTTTTAAATCACAGCACACTTAGTTTTCAAGATTAAGAGTTCAATTTAGGAGCCTTTTTTTGTCATTGCCTGAAGTTTAGTATGCAAACCATCAGAAATTAAAAAAAATATCATTATCATATATAAATATTGGGATATATGACAGCGCTAAAAAAATTTTTCATATATAATTGTATACAATTGCACTGTGAGCAAAACGGTTAAAGCTAACAAGTTACTTTTATTTTCGTTGTATTGTACACTAAATTGCAATTCATTTTGGTATATAACACATTGTAAAACGATCATGGCAACACAGAAAATATTATCACAAAATGATTTATGAATTCGTAATGCGCGGACATAAAAAAAAGCTGTTTTCAAAAATTCACCATAAATAAATATTGTTGTTAGAGACTTTCCGTTTGTTGCAAAATGAAGGTAATTGATTGAATATTAATAGACTGTAAGTGTTGTTGCTTACAATTGCATTTTTTCTACCATTTTGGTCGAGTTAAAGTTGACCGAAGGACTAATTTTTTCTATTTATCATTATTTATATGAAAATATTTCAAAACTGATAAAAGCTACAACCATGGGTTGTTTTTTGTTGTATTCATTCTATACATGAAATTGCACACACTTTTTCATATATAAAACTTTCCTGTTAACGGTCTAATTTAAAATGGTGCAAACATTTCAACAATCGGACAAAAAAAATTTATGATTTTTTCGGAAGAGTTACTGCGCGGACGTAAGGAAAAAGTTTATTTCATAAATTCACCATAAATCAAAATATTGTGCTAGAGACTTCCAATTTGTTGCAAAATAACAGTAAATGATTGAATATTACTAGAATGTAATAGTTTTAGCTTACAATTGCGTTTTTATACCATTTTGGTCGAGTCAAAGTTGACCTAAGGTTGAAATTTTGTCACTTATCGTTATTTATATAAAAATTTTTCAAAAACTGATTAAAGCTACAACCATGGGTTGTTTTTAGTTGTATTGTACATGAATTGCGCACATTTTCATATATAAAAACTTTATGTAACGGCTAATTTAAAATGGTGCAAACATTACGAAATACGGACGAAAAAAGTTTAGATTTTTTTCGGAAGAGTTACTGTGTGGACGTAAGATTTTTTTTTTTTTTTTTTTCCATAAATTCCCCATAAATCTAAATATTGAGCTAGAGACTTCCAATTTGTTGCAAAATAAAGGTAAATGATTGAATATTACTAGAATGTAAGGGTTTTAGCTTACAATTGCGTTTTTTGACCATTTCGGTCGAGTCAAAGTTGACCGAAGGTTGATATTTTGGCACTTATCGTTATTTATATGAAAAATATTTCAAAAACTGATAAAAGCTACAACCATGGGTTTTTTTTTTGTTGTATTCTACATGAAATTGCGCACATTTCCATATATAAAACTATGTAACGGCTAATTTAAAATGGTGTAAACATTACGACAATCGGACGAAAAAATTTATGATTTTGGCGGGAGAGTTACCGCGGGACGTAAGGAAAAAGTGTTTTCAAAAATTCCCCATAAATCTAAAATTGTGCTAGAGACTTCCAATTTGTTGCAAAATGAAGGTAAATGATTGAATATTACTAGAATATAAGAGTTTTACCCTGACAAGTTGCCCATTTTTTTACCATTTTGGCGTAGAGTCAAGTTTACTGAAGGAAAGGTTGAAATTTGGCACTTATCGTTATTTATATGAAATATTTCAAAACTGATAAAAGCTACAACCATGGATTTTTGTTGATTCTCCATGAAATTGCTCACATTTTCATATATAATACTTCATGTAACGGCTTATATAAAATGGTGCAAAAATTGTCAAAGTGATGAAATAATTTCTGAGATGTGTCGCTGATGCTTTTTAGTGCGAGAAGAAAGAAATTCATGCTTGCCAGCCTGGGTAACGATTGTAAACAAAACAACGCCTTGATCCGTGAGCTCCCAGCATCCCCCAAGGCGCATGATTCAAAAGTTTTCGCCTAGTAGGCCAATACTATTTTTCCGCGAATTTTTTCAAAAACTTTTTCGTCAACGTACCATACGTCCAATCGGCACCCGACAGACAATTTTCATCGACGTTTAATACGTCCAATCAGCGTTAAAGGGTTAATCACATTTTGTTTCAGAGTGTGGGGTGCCAGAATATTACTTTTTGTTTCCTGAAGTTTTTCTGACATAAATGCAATCTGAATTAACAGTGTCTTCATTACGAAATGCCTGTGTATCCCTGTTTATGGTCACCAACTAACATCTTATTTAACTCTGCAGCCATGCCCCATTCAGCATGTAATACCGAGATCTAATTTTCTTCTCTCCAGGAAGATGCAATGATGATCCACATCAGAAAACTTTTGCATGACATATTCACCCCTGGGGGGAGGTCATAAATTTTGGCCTTGTGTGGGTGGCAAGATTGAAGTGGGCCATTACAGTGTAGGAGCGATCACAAAAGATGGAGCCTAGTATCAAAAAGAAACCACAGCTGGAAACTGATTTCAAGCTGTGTATTCAGTGTCAAGAGCTTGACAATGGTGACCTGGTGTCTGAACCATCAGAGGAAGCCTACTCAAAGTTCCTTTGGTTTCTGCACGAAAGAGGAAAGTATGGAGATGCTGACTTTGTGCAGGTCAGTGGACGGTTACATGGGTACACTGCATCTGGTCTGAAAGCCTTGAAAGCAAAATGGCACCAAAAATGTTATAGCTCTACTGTCACAGTGGTCACCTTGAAAGAGCTAAGGCACGATACTAGAAGGCCTGACAAGAAGGAGAGAGTCAGCAGCCTCAGAAGAGGCGAGGACGGCCCTCTTCTGCAGCTACAAGTGCACCAAAGTCTGGTGAGTGTGCAACTCTTCATTTTACACGCTCAGCAACATCTCCTTACAATGCAAAGCTGTGTTTCTTCTGCCAAGGAGACAGGAAGGAGCTGCTTCATGAGGTGTGTACGTTCAGTGCAGGAAAGCAATTGCAAAGGGCTGTTGATGAAAACAAGAATCAAACTTGGAAGGTGCAGCTAAGTGCTGCCATCACAGAGGATGATGCTCGTGCTATTGATGTCAAGTACCATCTCTCCTGCTGGGTTAAGAATGTCCAACGTGGTGCAAACAGCAGCAGTGAAGAGAAAGAGCATGCACAGCAAGAAGCTAATGTTGGCAAAGTAGCCTCAGAAATTGAGTTTGTCAGTCTAGTTTGCAACCTACTCCAGGCTGGAGAAGTTTCTCACTATGACAGACCTTAAGTCTGCCTACTCTGATATACTTGAATCCAATGGTGTACATATACAACCATCCTATGAAGTATGAAGGTGAAGACTTGCCCAACATTCATCACAAAGGTTGTATGCCAGCAGAGGTGCAAGATGATGTGTGCAACCAAGAAGATATTGGGCAGCACCAGTATGCCAACTTTGTTGAGGAACGAGTCAAGACAAAACAAGGTCAGTATCTGGGCCAGAATGAAGACGGTACAGTTGAAGACTTGGAAAAGTGCAAGGAAGTCTGTAAAACACACAGTAGCTGATCAGATAGTGGAGCTCAAGGATAACAGATCACTTTTTGCCCGTATGTTAATTGTTGCACACTCACGACCTGAAATAAATCTCAAGGAATGTGTTGGTCAGCATGAGTTGACGTCTCTATCTCGAGCCTTGTTCACTGTGAGTGGTGAACTCCTACCATGCACTGACAAAAGTAAGCTGATGACTGTACTTGAGGACCTGCCAAGAAAAATTAGTGGTTGATCGGCAAGAAGAGAATATCACCAACCAATACAATTCCCTTGACACCAAGAAAGGCAACTGTAATTGATGGAATGGCAATTGTTCAGGAAATGGGGAAACCACCTTCAGTCAAGACCTGTGCTCAATGGGCTGACCACTTCATAACAACAATAGACAGCAAATGCAGAGATTATGATGAGCTCCATTTAGTCTTTGACCGTTATGATCTTCCTACGTCACTGATAGAGGCCACAAGAGAAAGACGACAGGGAAGTAAACCAGCAATTGCTTTTCATGTCACAGACAATACCCACTGGCAAGGTGTCAGCAAAGCAGTTCTAGCCCAGTACTCTGCAACTAAAGATGAACTGACAGTTTATCTTACAAAGAAAGCTCTCCAGCACTTTGAGGGTAAGCCCAAGGTCTTCATAGGGACTTCACGAAAGGAGGTCCTCTCAAACTCCATAGATGTTCACCATCTCCACAGCTCCCAAGAAGAAGCTGACACAAGAATTATTCTGCACAGTCTGGATGCTGTTTGAAGGGGAGCAACTGAACTCTACATTCAATCACCTGATACTGATGTGTTTGTCCTTGAACCCACTGTTACCATCGGCTCTGTAGGAACACATACTTTGTCACTGGTGTGGGGAACAAAAAGTGGATAATCTCACTAGAACCAATAGTGAATGCGCTTGATGCTGCAAAGACCGAAGCCTTACCTGGATTTCACGCCTTCTCTGGAGGTGACATTACAGGTAGATTTGCAGGCAAGGGGAAGTTGACCTGTTGGCAAGCACTTAGTAGATGCTCCATGGAAATGGTATCTGCCTTTGCTGCCTTAGGGAGGTCCGAGGAGCTGGACGTCAATACTGAACGAGCCATCGAGACATTTGTTTGCCAGCTGTATGAGCCTGGTAGCACTTTGGTGGATGTTGGTGATCTCAGATGGAAGCTTTTCACCAAGAAACAATTGGAAGCTGAAAAATTACCTCCGACATAAGGAGCATTACATGAAGCTATTGCCCTAGCACATTACCAGGCCATGGTGTTGCATCAGTGTGATACTTCTCACCTTCAGCTACCACAAGCAACAGCCTATGGGTGGAAGAAAGATGGGGATAAGCTCATAGCAGTACCATCAAAGGAGCCTCCAGCTCCAGCAACAGTCACACACCTCATTAAATGTGGGTGCAAGACAACCAGCTGCCCATCACACTGCTCTTTTCGGTCACAGGGTCTTAACTGCTCTGAGATGTGTTTGTGTGGTGCCGATGAGGAGGTGTGCAGTAATGTCAACCAAGCACTCTTAGGGACTGAAGAAGATGAAGAAGATCCTTCACTCTAACTGTGAACACAACCACTATCATGCATTAGTTGACGAGAACCAGGCTGGAAAAAAACAAATAAGACATTTTTTTATCTATAAATTGATCATTATGTTTCCAATTTATAGATAAATTTTGAAAGGAGTGTTGTTCTTAATAATTATATTATTTTAGCAGTAAATGGTGTCTGCTTTTTACACAGAAAGTAATTTGTGATATAAATAAATTTGATTGAGCATGATTTGTGTTGTAATTTGAATATGTAGAAAACTATGGCAACATCATTTTTTTGTGAGTTAAACCTTTCCAAAACACAGACCAACCAGTTACCAAAAATTAACATTCGAAATAAATGGGAAAACACTGGCTCCCACAGTAAACAGAGATGGCTGGATACCTCAGACAGTCCTCTTGCAGCAGTATAACCAGGGGAAAGTGGTCATTCTTCTGCGGTTGTGTCGTAGACGGGATCTCTCTCTGCTCAAAGCCACTCTTCAGCAGGTAGCGGATGTCCTCATCTTTCTTTGCAGAGAGCAGAGAGAAGCTCTCTCTGTCTCTGCAGTCAAAGGATACAGAGCTGTCCTGGCCTTGTCCTTAAGCTGCAAGGAGCTTGCCCACCCAGGAAACTCAGGTCCCCGGGGGGGTGGGATATGACTCTTGTCCTAAGGAGTTTGACTCGTAGACCCTACGAGCCTCTCCGGGAGTTGTCAGACAGGGATCTAACCCTCAAGACTGCCTTTCTGCTGGCCCTGGCATCGGTGAAGAGGGTAGGGGAACTTCACGGTCTTTCCTTGGATGTCAAACAATCAAGAGGATGGGGATCAGTTACGCCTCAATTTTTCATCCCTGATTTCATAGCAAAGACTCAGAACCCTTTGGTCCCTGTTGCCGGGTTAGAGTGCTTCACGATTCCCTCCCTTGAGGACTTCACTGGTAATGATGCGGAAGAGATGCTACTTTGTTCCTGTGAAGGGGTGCTACAGTGCATATCTGAAGAAAACTAGACACCTCAGGCCTGAGTGTCGATGCCTCTTCGTTAGCACTGGGGTTACCAAGAATGCTGTTTCTTTCTGGCTTTGTTAGGTAATCAGGAAAGCGTATGACTCCGAGAGGAGTGCTGACACCAGTACCTTTCGTCCGAGAGCCCCACAAAGTTAGAGGCATTGGTCCAACCCTTGCATTTCACTAGAACTTGTCAGTCGCACAGGTGTTGAAGGCTGGGGTGTGGTCCAACCAGACCACCTTCACCTCCTACCTTCGGAATATTGCCCATAGGTCCTTGGACACTTTTTCCTGGGACCTGTGGTGGCTGCTCAAGAAGTTGTGTAGCTTACCCAGCTCCTGAACAGGACAAGGTTGACATCTCGTCCTACTAGATGATCGCATGGAATGGAGAATCAATGAATAGGGAGTGACTGGTTCCTCAGTCCTTCTCTTTTCTTCCCTCTCCCTGCGGGCAGAGGTAGCAGTCATCACCTGCTGGACAGGACGATGGTGCAGGTAGGCTACATAACCGAACTCCATTCTATCCCTTTCATTAGGGATAGAAGCGTTTATCCATCCCTTCCCTAGCAAGGGGAGAAGTGGACACCAGTTAAGAGACAAACCCAATACTTTATACTATTTGGCTTCTTACTTAGGACTTAGTTCTTGCTTACTATTTTCATAAGAGGTATGTTTGCCTCCCTCATTAATTGGTCCAGAGGTCTGGCCACGATCCTGCAGTTCTCACTCCTATCAGTTGGACAGAGGCTAGGTTCTCCCCCTTTTCTCTTATGACCAGGTAGGGAACCCAGGTTGGGCGAACACCAGTCTGCTCACAAGACCTCAGATTCCTCCCACCAATAAGTGAGTCTTCCTTATGTAAAGGACTGATGGTTTGTATAACGTGTTGGAACAAATTACAATTTTGAAAGTAAAATTGTATTTTTCCTAACTATACAAACCTGAGGTCCTTTACATATAGTCCCACCTCATGCCACCCCTCATTCTGTTCCTGAGCCTAAAGCAAAGTGATATGTTTACCTCCAGTCAGGCAGGACTCCCGACCATTGGACAAGCAGTTACTGCCGAACTACCTTGTTATTAAATCCTACGACTGGTCCAGCGTGCTGAATAGTAATTCCTTCTGTAAAGGACCTCAGGTTTTGTATAGTTAGGAAAAATACAATTTACTTTTAAAAATTGTGATATCACATATCTAGTGTATCATGTGAGTTGCATTAAATTTTTTAACTTGTTAAAGTTATAAACAGACTGAGAAAGGGTTTTTAGGGTGTGGGAGGCCAGGAAAAGTTTCCAAGGTGAAGGGGGTGGGAAATTTGTAATCCTTGGGTACCACGGAGGGGAGTGGCAGAGTAAGGCTGTTTAGGAAAAGACTGATCTAGGGGAAGGGTTGTCTTGGAAGGTGGGTTGCGTTGGAAGGAGTTTCCCTGACTGGGAGAGGGTTGGAAATGCAGAGTGGTGGGTGGGGGGGGGGGGGGGGCGGTTGGTTGAGAGGGATAGGAAGGCATTCAACTTGGTTAAAGTTTTTTGTTTTGTTTTTGCACATTTTATTAAGGGGGCCGGCCGGCTAATGCCCTTTTTTAAGGACAGAACTTTGATATTCATACCACTTAATAAGGTGACTTGGGACATCTACCAAACCGCATATGAATTTTCCGGGAGGGTGCCCGGGCGGGCCGCGCGTTTTTCCGGCTCCTCTCTGACCTTCGGTTTTGTGACGCCAGGGCGATTTATCCCGAAAATAACCATTTTTCAAATTCTATCTCCTCCCTTGATATTTAATATTAAGTCCTGGGATCACTACCATATATAGACCTGATGTAGACCTCCAATCGAATGGAGAGTTCTTTTTCTAAAAGTCATATTTTGCTAGATATGAATTTTTCAATATGGTAAAAAAATATATCCTATAAATCAGGAGAAAAAATTTATAAAAAAAAGACGAAACAAAAATTGGAAAAAGGGGCTCTATTTGATTGTTCTATAATGTCTTTCTGAGTTATATACCAAATTCTAATGTTATAGCTTTAAAACTAAGTGAGGAGATAGATTTTGAAGGACAATAAGTATAGTTTTGAGATACGGGCGTTCAAAGTTTTCCTTCGTATTTCTATAAAGACAATGTTAATAATAATGATTATTATGAATGTATATTTGTTTTTTGTATTAATAAACCAAAACTATTTTATTTATCATAATTTAATCATAAATGATGATCCCTTTGCTCATATATCGCAGCCTTGAGGCAAGATGGGCACTCCTTCCTTCGCAATTCTCTTTCTCCCCTTCACTAACTCAGCTTATTACAGCGAATTTTCTTCTTCTGTATGTTAGCGAGATGTTTTCCTTGTATTTTCCTCTTTGCCATGATGAAATTCTTGCCGAAACAAAGATAAACAAACGTAAATGCAAGAGAATGTCAAGAGGTGAAACTCGAAGGCGTACTCTTTTTTTACAAAGACAATTAATAAATCATGATTATTATGAATTTCATATTACATTTTGGGTATTAAAAAACCAAAACTTTGTTATTTATCATAAGTGAAGATCTCTTTGCTCAAAGATCGTAGCCTTGGGCACAGTGTGACGTGTGCTGTCAAGCAAGACGGGGCGTTACTAAGCAACCCTCCCCTCTCTCTTCACTAACTACGCATATATTATGAATTTCTGTAATAATACTTGAGCGATTTTTCTTTGTCTGTATGTTAGCGAGATGTTTTCCTTGTCTTTTCCTCATTGGCATGATGAAATTCTTGCCGAAACATACATAAACATACGTAAAAGCAGGCGAATGGCAGAGGTGAAATGGAACATGTAAACTACTTGAAGTCTGTGATCGCACTAAATCAGGACTGGACTTGGTAGCTGAGGCCTGAAGTCTCCTTCTCGACTCGGAGAATGTCTACAGATGCCATTTCTCCCAATTTCTTTGACAATAATTATCAAAATTTACGGTAATAGAAGAAATATTGCATTTTCTTGTACGGATCAATGTTTTAGGCTTATTGATTTACGTTAACTAATTACCCTGTAACTACAGAAGTAAGAGGAATTTTGACGAAATATTTCGTATACGTATTCTCAATTGCAATATGAACCTCCATGAACTTTTTCATGACTGCATTTTTCGCCCTATACCACCATATATAGGGGTTCCGGCCGGCCCCCTTAAAGGATATTATAGTATGTACTGTACTGTAACTTGTATTGAAATATTGAAGCACAAGACGGAAAGAGAGAGCGAGAGAGACATACTCTTACCTCATGGTTAAGCCTTTAACAGTGCACATACTTCTCTCCTTTTATATATTTGTATTTTTACATGATTCTGTTTTCTGTTGTGACTACTGTTACGGACTGAGATCCACTCAGATTCTTTTATAATAAACAAAAGGATTCAACACCAACCGTTAAAACTTGAGGTATGAATATAGAAAGAAACTCAAACAGAACAGAAGTTTATTTACAAGCTTATTAACAAAGATAAATGCAGAATGGTTTCTCCTATTTACATAACAAAATTAAATCTGACAATATGTAAAAGTTAAGTATATCTTAGTTTAACCAGACCACTGAGCTGATTAACAGCTCTCCTAGGGCTGGCCCGAAGGATTTAGATATTTTTGCGTGGCTAGGAACCAATGGTTACCTAGCAACGGGACCTACAGTTTATTGTGGGATCCGAACCACACTATATCGAGAAATGAATTTCTATCACCAGAAATAAATTCCTCTGATTCCGCGTTGGCAGAGCAGGGAATTGAACTTCGGACCACCGGATTGGCAGCAGAGCTCGAAAACCGCTCGTCCAGCGAGGAACTTTGACAATATGTAAAATGGGGAAACAGGGCTGTCGAAATCAGTGCTCGAAGCGAGGGCTTCTCAAAAGGTGACAGTAGAAACTCCAGATGGCTTCTTGACTTCATACTGCAGGAAGGGATGCCTTAGTCTTGAAACTCGAAGGGGGCGGGTTACTCCTCAAAACCACTCCTAGGACGTTTCTTCTCTGAAGGGTTGCTCAACGTCAGGATCTCTCTCTCTCTCTCTCTCTCTCTCCCCGACTGGACTGCGGACTTAACTTGTTTCCGGTCACACTCTCTCTCTCGTGCGTCCTCTCTTATCCTTCGTCTCTTCCTTCTTCACTTATCTCTGCTGATCTCTCTACTTCCTGTCATATATATATATATATATATATATATATATATATATATATATATATATATATATATATATATATATATTATATACGACAATGGGGGGGGGCAGGGCTGAAAAGGGCGGAGCTTAACCAGGTGAATGTCATCGTCTCCC
Source organism: Macrobrachium nipponense (assembly GCF_015104395.2). Lineage (NCBI taxonomy): Eukaryota > Metazoa > Arthropoda > Malacostraca > Decapoda > Palaemonidae > Macrobrachium > Macrobrachium nipponense. The sequence goes on along the minus strand of NC_061091.1, from coordinate 72,032,827 downwards.
GACAGGAACTTTTTAGAAGGATTTGGACGAAAAGTTACATCATTATACGCAGCGTTTCTAGCGACAGGAGCGTACTGGAGTTCCACAACACACCTGGGGATCTCGAACCATCATAAATTATTTTTATACTCATTAAAAAAAATTAGTCTTTATAAAAAAACTATTTTCGAACAATTGTTGATCCGAACAACTGTAGAATCGAACAATTAATTTTCAAAAAACTGTTTTCGAAAAAATGTTTTTGAACAATTGTTTTCAAATAATTGTCTGGCGTAAGGAATGATAGAAGATGATGATAGGATTAGGAACGAGGAGATCATCAGAGGCTCAACGAAGGTGGTGAAATATCGAAGTAAGTGCGGGAGGGAGGGAGGGAGGGAGGGAGGGAGGGAAGACTGAGATGGTGCGGCCACCTTTAATTAACAGAGACGGGTGGAAGACCATATTGGATGGAGGCACAGATCCTAAGGGGATGGAAGAGCAGGCTAGAAGGAGAACAAGAACAAGGCGAGGAGGAGGAAGACCAAGAAGAGACGGAAGAGAGACTGTGAGGGACAGGACTTCAGAGAGAGAGAGAGAGAGAGAGAGAGATGAGAGAGGGTCTTTATGAAGCAGAATCACATCACAGAGGTAGAAGAAGGAAGAGGTTCATCCGTATAGAAACGGATCTAAGCTTAGAAGAAGAAGAAGAAGAAGAAGAAGAAGAAAAGAAGAAGAGGTGAAAGCTCTGACTTTTGTTCCCGTGAAAGAGTAACCCTCATTTATACATCATATCAAGACACTAACATGATAATGATGAGAATGTGGTGTCGAAGAAACCCATTTTCAGTGCCAAATTACATTTCCAAAGCTTCTGTTCAGAATCTCAGCTAAGAAATGTGCCGAGAGCATCGTTTCATAAAAAACCCGAATTATATCCCACGATATTTTCAAACTGAACAAATGTCAAAGATGTTGACAGTTCTTTCATAATGGGCCAAAGATTAAAGCTTTTTGGAAACAAATTTCTTTTTTCAACTTAAAAGAAACGCTTTCGAGATTTCGACAGAGAGAGAGAGAGAGAGGAATATATATATATATAATATATATATATATATATACTATATATATATATATAATATATATATATATATATATATATATATATATATATATATACTATATATTAATCTATCCACTATAATTTATTCTTGTCTTTGAAATCTAAAGCAGAGGAAATTACTTTTCATGTTTCTCCCAGTATAAGTTAGAATATGTCGATGAAGGGAAACTGAATTGATGAACAAATGATTCTTCAACAACTTATTTTGTTTTTCCCTTTTACCATCGACCTCATTTTAACTTTGACGGGAGAAACATGAAGGTAAAACTCTCTCTCTCTCTCTCCTCTCTCTCTCTCTCTGTCGAAATCTTGAAACCATTGCTTTTAAGCTAAAGATTTTCTCACAAAAGTCTCATTCTTTGATTCTTTGACCCATTATGGAAGAGATGTCAACAGCTTTTAAACTGACAATGTTTGAAATCACCTCTTATTCGATGTCTAGCAACATAAGTGAACAGCTATGAGAGAAGCTCTTCACAACAACTGACAGACAGTCATAGAAATATTTTACTGACAGACACAGCCGGAAACTAGCAGAGAGTGCTATGACCAGAAAAACTGCCGCAAGTCTTCATTGTTAGAGGGAAGAAGAAGGCGAAGTAGAACGACTGATCTGACTTGTTTCTTCGGAGCTGCTGCGATGAATCCACTCTTCCTGATGATGGTTTGCCTGTGACTGCTGGCGTTTGTGGCCTCTCTGCGGCAAGGGCTGGCTGGCCGTCAGAGTCAAAGCATAACCCTGGCACAAATGACGTAGCAGCAGATGTGAATATTACAATATGTGTAAGCCAACTTGCGTGGGTTTATAATTATAACACTGGCCTGCGCTGTTTTCAACGGTCTAACATATAATACCTGATTTTAGGCCAGCTTTCTTTATAACTGAATCCAAAAAATCATGCTCATTTTACTCAAAAAGACTAAGTTAATGAAATATGAGCACACTGAAAATATCCTAAATTCCGATCTATTTGTAGGTGAATGAAACACAATATTGAAAATATTAGACTGATTTATTCACAGAAGGCTTTCAAAATATTTTGAATAGATAGCAAGAAGAGTACAATGAACTAAGAAAGCTACTCATGCATGAACGGTCTCTTCAGGGACTTCCGTTTGTGCTGAGCAGACTCCACATCCCTCTTCAGGCACCAGCAGTAGTCGGCCAGAAAGTTGACATTCCATCGGCCTTGATAGCATTCCTCCATAACACTGATATCTTGGTGAAAGCACTCACCATTTTCTTCACTGAAGTCTCCATAATTCTCTGGAAATAGTCCAGACGAGACCGGAGGAAGTGTATTCTCACTGACGTGTGCACCAAGTTGGCGGAAATTCTCCATTAACTCATCATCCACCTTCTGGTACTGAGAACTTCTGTGGTTGCCAAGGAAGTTTGCAATGACTGGCTTAAGGGACAAGCAGGCAGAGAGTTCAGCAGGATTCAGCACATCATCAAAACTAACGTCCTTGATGAGTTCCCTTATTTGAGGACATCAAATACCCCTGCCTTAAGTTTCTCCATGCCTTTTTGTTGAAACTTCTGATGGAGGAAAGCAAATCCTCTGCCTTCCCTGTCCAATGCCTTTACAAAGTTCTTCATGAGACAAAGTTGGATGTGGAGGGGTGGAAGCAATATCCTTGCTCAGTTCAACCAGGGGAGGGTGGGACAGAACGTTGTGTGACCCAGGTTTTAATCCTTATCTTGATGGTCCACTCTTTTCTAACATAATGCTGGTCATATGCATGGCTATCCCATAAGCACAGAAAGCATGGATACTTTGTATAACCACCTTGAAGTCCTAGGATGAGTCCAACAAACTTTAAGATCTATACAGACCGACCATTTATGTTCCTGGTAGTTCAGAGCAGACAACAGACGTTCCATGCTTTTGTGGGATTCTTTCATTTCAACTGAGTGCCCAAAGGGATCGTTGAAAACTTATTTCCATTATTTCCGTTTCAGTGCTGAATGACCTCATCGTAGGTCCCGTTCCTTGGCCTTTGGCCTCTGTTCTGTATTCGGGGCTGCTGGAAAGGCCAGTTTCTCATTTCTCGTAGAGTCACAGGCATTCTGGCTGGAATAAATAATTTCAAGGTCGTAATGAAAACTGTCAGAAATTGAACCCATTGAATTCCAGCAGCCCCTTGGAATCGAATACAGAACAGAGGCCAAAGGCCAAGGACCGGGACCTACGATATATATATATATATATATATATATATTATAAGTGAATAACACAGGAAAATGATAGTCAGAAAGTCGACACCAACGCTTTCAGACATTGTCGAGGAATAAATGACACTGTTGGAAAGAAGGCTACAAGGTAAGAAAAAGATCAAGAATACCAGATGGTTAATTGTCAAAAGGGCAAAAAAATCAGAGATAATCCAGGATGATCCGAGATCACACGGTCGCAAATCAAGAACATAGATTTAACCGATAAGAGATACTGAAGCTTAGCCTACAAAGTCCTAAAACATGGATAAAACTCCTTTTCTCAATTTTGTTGCTCACTTCTTTATACTACTACTTTTTTAATTATGAAGGCATTTAGTTTAAACAAGCTGAGACTTAAATTTAGAACACTTCCATTATCTGACTTGATCAAACAAGATTCAATGATATTCCCTGGAACTGTGTCGCTACACGAGACTAAGGGATCTTGTTGACTCCAGGTAATAGGAGGATCTACATTCTCTCATATGTACGAATAATGCCTTCGTTATTTGGCCAGTTCTCACAGAATGTTGGTGCTGTTGGATTCGTTGTGAAAGTGATTTTCCAGTTTGTCCGTAACATATTTTATCACACTTTTTACAAGAAATTCATAGATGCGGCCGGGAACATCTTTAGGAGAATTGTTTATTACTAAACTCTTAACATTAATATTACTAGCTCTTTTCCATGACACATCTACACAAGTCCTTAGGTATTTAAGTTTCAAGGCAGTATCATAAACAGTTTTAATCTCAGCGTCAATAAACTGCGGGCTACAGACGTACAAAGCCCTTGAGAACATATCAGAAAAAAAGAAAGAATTTAACATTTGATGGTGACTGGAATAATAATGAACAAAAGAGGCAAGAGGCAATGTCAGTTGAATTTCGAACGACTGAAAGGTGAAATTTCTATCATTTTTATGAGCTGTTACATCGAGAAATTCAAATTACAATTTCTTTCTTCATTCCACAATAAATGTTAAAGAAATGACTAAATTATTGAGCTTAATCAGAAATTCCTGGAGATTTTCGTGAACTGGCTAAATACAGGAGATAAGGGATTACATATAGCCATGCCAAATTTTTGTACACAAAATCCACCATTAAAACAAAATTGACTGTCTTTGATACATAACCTTATGAGACTAAATGAGGTTTGCTATAGTTAAAGGCATATCATAAACCTTCTCATTCTTCCGCCAAAAAGTCAAGTAAATCATGTACAGACCACTTTTGTAAATAAAAGACAAGCAACATAAAAATTATCCGAATATTTGAATTTTGATTTTAATTTTACATACGAATTTAAGGCGACTATGCAGAAATACTTTGGTGTAACTCCTCGCAAATCAGCAACTCGATGCTTGCATGCACCGTCTGTCATTCTTGTCCGAGAAGTGTTATTCGGTAGAAACAGAGAGAGAGAGAGAGAGAGAGAGAGAGAGAGTTTCAATTTTATTTTTAGAGAAAATAGTTGATGGTCAATAGAGTAAATTTGATGAAAAAAAATCAAATGGGGAGAAGAAGGAAACAATAATAGAAATATATAAATTGAAATAAATTAGAACCAAAGATAAACGTATTGAAATAATATCAATTTATTTTTTTCCAGGAATTTACCGATGGCTAAGTTTACATTTTTCTCCAATAATTTCATGTTGAATGAAATCAAGTGAGTAAACAATAACAAATAAAATAAGTACAAATCCAAAATTGATAAAAATGAAGGAAAATAAATCAATATTAAATATAAAAAGAGATCTTGATGATAAAAAAGAAATTATATATAAATGAAATGGGAACAGAAATAGAAATAATTCTAATAGAATAATATTTAGAAATGAATAATAATAATAATAATAATAATTATAAAAATAATAATAATAATCCTTTTCGTGTCAGGAAATATCAGCCGGTTCACAGAGAACAAATCACTTGAGTCACGCGAAAGGTTTGTTGTATTCCTCCTCCTCCTCTTCCTCCTCCTCCTCCTCCTCCACCGCTGGGAACTGCATCATCCATTATTCACACAGAGTTCCATGATGATTCAAAGGTCTTCTTTCAGGAACACTGATATAGTGCCATTGTTCTTCTTCGCAGCATATTCTCCATCGTTGGACCTGAAGTCTGCGTCGCAATATAGGAAGGAAACCACAGATGGTGATTATTCGGGGATTAGATCGGAAGGGAGTTTTGTGGGGGTGGGGAAGGGGAGGAGTTATTATAACGACTGTCTGCCATGCGATTTGGGCTTTGCCTCTTACCGAAGCGAATGAGACGCAGCACAAAGTGCGAAGGTTAAATTGACCTCAATATTTCGGGAAAGCTTGCGATTGTTTCATTAAATAACCCGGCTCAGGTACACCAGGGTCCGAGAAACCGCCCCCCCTCCCCACCTAAAAGTAAAACTTCTTGTTCAGTAACTTCTAAATGCCTGGGAGACCTGGTCGGTCTTCCCAGTACCTTCGTAACTTTGTGTGTCCATGTTGGGGGTGAGGGAGTTACTTCAAGGTCTCTATTCTCTATTTCGTCAGTAGAAGAGCGTTTGGGTCTGTGAGACCGCCCACCTCCGCCTGCAATGTGGTGTTACCTTTGTGTGAAATATATATCAATGTTGTTTATATGAGTATTTGTGGATGATCATCATCTTTATTGCAATTCTTGGCATTCTAACCAATCTATTTACATTCAGGTCTACAATCATATCACTGGAAATTATTACATTTTCAGAGAATAATAATAAGAGAGAGAGAGAGAGAGAGAGAGAACTCGGTTGACGCTTTTATCGCTCATCGGGAAGCTCAGACAGACAGACAGAGGGGTGCTTTACATTTATATTGATTGTTTTCATTGTTAGTTGTGTTCATTTCTACTTGGCTTTTTTCTTTTCTTTCAAGGTATATATAAAAATGCAAAAATAAAAACAAATTTGTTACACAAGCTTCGTCGCCTCTGATTTCTGATGAGGATGAAGGATCTATCCGGCAGCCCATCCTAACAGCACATCAGCATCAAGTCCTACCCAAGACCGAGGTTGAGGACCTCTCGAAAAACCATTCTTGATTTATTTTGTTTATTTATAATACCTTGAAAATAATTCCTATTTTTTATATTAATTTTTTTTTACAAACGTTCGTTTGTAGGAGAAAAAAAAATTTTTTGTTGCAAATTTGGAAAGAAAAAATATTGACTTTGTTCCCTGATATAGCTTTAGATAAATAAAAGGCACAAAAAACTATTTTCTGTATTTTTTTATTTACCTGAGGAGGGAATGGGACACAGTGAGGAGGTTGTTTTGTGAAGTATGTAAAACCCTCCTAATGTATGAAAACACACACACATGGATCTTCATGTCACATGCACACACACGTATATATATATATATATATATATATATATATATATATATATATATATATATATATATGTATATATGCACTTACATGGATTTATCCCCCACAACGGGAACGAACCCCGGTCTTTCAAGTAAAAGTCCAGGGCGTTAGCAATTAATCCCCCATAGGTAGGTCACAAAAGAACCTGGAACCCAAATCCCAAGGCCCTGACAGCGCAGCGCCAGTTATTAATACGAACAGAAGAGGACAAATATATATTCGGGGACGGTGTCGCTGACACTCGACAAGAAATTCTTCCTTCTGAATGAATGAATGAATGAATGAATGAACAGCAGCGCATGAGTGAGTGGAAAGAAAAAGCAGAAGGAGGGAGGAGGTGATGTTCATGGAACATCCCACGGAGGCCTGGCGGATAAAACAGCGCCCTTTCCCGAACCACCTGGGGTTCAATGCCGCTGTATAAAAAGCCACTCAATTAATGATGGAAAAAGAATACAGACAGAAACACAAATCAATAAGAGACAGAAACCACATCATACAAAGAGAATCTCCCTCAAACCGGAATGGACGGTTCTTGACTTCCTAGAATATGCGAGCGTTTGAAATAATAATAATAATAATAATAATAATAATAATAATAATAATAATAATAATAATAATGAGCGATTTTTGATTGGGTGTCGATGCTGGAAAGGGGTTAGTGAAATAATAATGATAATGAATAACTAATGATAAACGACATTTGATTGGCTGTCGGAGGTGGAAAGGTTAAAGGGGTTGGTGGAGTCGGGGGTGGGGGGAGGGGTGAGGGGGGGGAGGCGCGGTTGTGCTCCCCCGGTAAGCTGTAATGTCTGGCTAACCAGCGTAGGCGTTGAACACTTGGCTTCTGTCGGGAATTCTAACGATGTTCACAATAGATGTTTTGCATGACTAGTATTGATTTACTTGTCATATATATATATATATATATATATATATATATATATATATATATATATATATCCATATATATATATATATATATATATCAGAATGAGCAGTATGGGCACATTTTTTTTGTTTTCGTGAAGGTATTGTATCTCATACAAAACCGACTGCTTGTCGTCATCGAAGCAGGCACTTATTTATTCTCAGAGATTTTTGAAAGTGTTTCAGAATTTCTTCAAAGAACCTCAATTCACGATGTATATAAACTCTATGAATCTTTAACCGTTATTGTCTTCAAGCAATGTCCTTAGAGACCACTACATGACTGACTGACCTACAGTCTGGAATACGAAAAAAAAAGGAGAGATGAGACGCACCTGGTGTTCAGACAGTTACTGTCTCAAGCTGAATATGAGGAAACCGGCGAGGAATTTCCTCATTTTCAGTGATGGTTTCTACAAGCCTTTTCAATATCATTCACAGAAGAGCGTCAGTGAATCAGTAAAGTCTGCCAATTGTTCGAAGGTCTTGGAAAACCAAATGGACACATCAGAAGAAAAGGTGCTCAGAGCTGTAGGAAGTTTACGTCTGGAAATTGCCATCGTATGAACAAGGATATCTTAGAAGCTGAAAAATGAAAAGAATTATTATTTTTTTTTTTTTTTTTTTTTTTTTTTTTTTTTTTTTTTTTTGTTTTTTTTTTTTTTTTTTTTTTGCTCTATCACAGTCCTCCAATTCGACTGGGTGGTATTTATAGTGTGGGGTTCCGGGTTGCATCCTGCCTCCTTAGGAGTCCATCACTTTTCCTTACTATGTGTGCCGTTTCTAGGATCACACTCTTCTGCATGAGTCCTGGAGCTACTTCAGCCTCTAGTTTTTCTAGATTCCTTTTCAGGGATCTTGGGATCGTGCCTAGTGCTCCTATGATTATGGGTACGATTTCCACTGGCATATCCCATATCCTTCTTATTTCTATTTTCAGATCTTGATACTTATCTATTTTTCCCTCTCTTTCTCTTCAACTCTGGGTCCCATGGTATTGCGACACTCAATGAGTGATACTTTCTTCTTGACTTTGTCAATCAACGTCACGTCTGGTCGTTTGCACGTATCACCCTATCCTTCTGATACCATAGTCCCAGAGGATCTTTGCCTGATCGTTTTCCTATCACTCCTCAGGTTGGTGCTCGTACCACTTATTACTGCAAGGTAGCTGATGTTTTCTTGCACAGGCTCCAGTGGAGGGCTTTTGCCACTGAATCATGCCTCTTTTTGTACTGGTTCTGTGCAAGTGCCGGACATTCGCTTGCTATGTGGTTTATGGTTTCATTTTTCGTATTGCACTTCCTACATATGGGAGAGATGTTATTTCCGTCTATCGTTCTTTGAACATATCTGGTTCTTAGGGCCTGATCTTGTGCCGCTGTTATCATTCCTTCAGTTTCCTTCTTTAGCTCTCCCCTCTGTAGCAATTGACCATGTGTCATCGCTGGCTAGTTCTTTAGTCTGTCTCATGTATTGTCCGTGCATTGGTTTGTTTGTGCCAGTCCTCTGTTCTGTTTGTCATTCTCCTGTCTCTGTATATTTCTGGGTCTTCGTCTACTTTTATTAGTCCTTCTTCCCATGCACTCTTAGCCACTCGTCTTCACTGGTTTTCAGATATTGCCCCCAGTGCTCTGTTCTCAATGTTGACGCAGTCCTCTATAATTAGTAGTCCTCTCCTCCTTCCTTTCGTGTTATGTATAGTCTGTCTGTATTTGCTCTTGGGTGTAGTGCTTTGTGTATTGTCATATGTTTCCTGGTTTTCTGATCTATGCTGCGGAGTTCTGCCTTCGTCCATTCCACTATTCCTGCGCTGTATCTGATTACTGGCACTGCCCATGTGTTTATGGCTTTTATCATATTTCCGGCGTTGAGTTTTGACTTGAGTATCACCTTGAGTCTCTGCATATATTCTTCCTGATCGTGTCCTTCATCTCTTGGTGTTTTATATCCCCTCCTTCCATTATTCCCAGGTATTTGTATCCTGTTTCATCTATGTGTTTGATGTTGCTCCCATCTGGTAGCTTTATCCCTTCAGTTCTCGTTACTTTGCCTTTTGTATGTTGACTAAGGCGCATTTTTCTATTCAAACTCCATCCTCATGTCCCCAGATACAATCCTTACAGTCTGGATTAGGGTATCTATTTCCTTGATGCTCTTACCATACAGCTTGATGTCGTCCATGAACATCAGATGGTTAATTCTGTTGCCTCTTTTCTTGAGTTGGTACCCGGCATCCATCTTCTGTAGTACTTTTGTCATGGGAATCATGGCTACTACGAAGAGTAGTGGGGACAGTGAGTCTCCCTGGAAGATCCCTCTCCTGATATTAACCTCTGCTAGTCTTATTCCAGAGCTTGTAAGTATTGTATTCCAGTTGCGCATTGCATTTTTATTATTATTATTATTATTATTATTCAGAAGATGAAAACCTATTCGAAGGTAACAATCCCACAAGGACCATTGAATTGTAATTCAAGCTTCCAAAGAATATTAAGGTGTTCATGAGAAAGAAGAAGAGGTGAAGGGAAATACAGGAGGAAGAGAACTCACTTATTAAAAAAAGACAAAATAAATCAATTAATAGATATTGTGGAGGTGTGAGGGAGGACATTTGTTTTAATCTCTGCTGAAATGAAAATAGGCTTCGAAAAGGGGAATTAGGTGAAAGGAAGGAAGTGGGTTGATGAACGCAATTTTCTGGGAGCCCTGTACTGCGTTTTAGCCTCCTGAAGTCATCCAATGTCGGCTAAAAGTCAATTGTCCGCAACACCTGTGATAATATCAAGGTTTTGCTTTTTTTTTAAAGAACTCGTGGCAGTAAATCACTCCCTTGGGGTAGTTAACATTCCAGGGGTGACAACAAGTGTGTAAGTTGAAAGGCGCAATAAGGACTATTTTTCATTGTATTTGCTTTTCAACCGATGCATTCGTTCATTTCAATAAAGAAAAAAAAATGCAGCAGACATGTAGCTGTGAGGCTATGATATCATGCACAGGAGCCATCTGATATTTACCAGAGTGACGGCTCTTTCATACACATTGATCATAACTAAGGAAACCCAAAGGATCTTTTTTTTACATCTAAAAGGTCTTTTGATTTTGGAATGCAGTGGAAAATCTGGACATGGATGGGGACTTTCGTCATTTTCATGGCCTCTATCTTTTTCTGTTGAACAAGTATATTAAACAACATTTCCTAAAGAGCAATAGTGAACCACCACAGGCTGCTAGCAGTTGTAGGTCTTCGAAAGTCAAAATGATACGAGTTACATCCACGTCTGAAAACTGCATTTAAAGGAAGAAGAACATTTGCGACAGCTTAAACTAATTTAAAGGCTTATTGATAATACTGCCGAGAAGGTGTGAGGGAGGGAAGGCATTATTTCATTTCAAAACTGTGTGAATACAAATAGGTTTCGAAGGGGGAATGAGGCCGAAGCAAAGAGATTGTTGATCATCATTTTCAGCAATGAACCCATTCACATTCCAGCCACCTGATCTCAGCCAGTGGCGTCGCAAAGTTAGTTGTCCCCAATACCCCCGCATCAAGGTTTTGTGTTCGGTTGGAACAACAGATGTCGCAGATTAGGGGTAAATGGGCCCTCACCGCCCCCCACCCTCCGGGGTAGTTTAACATCCAACGGGGGTAACAACAAGTGTTAGAAGGAAGACCCAGTGTGGACTCCCCCTTTTCATTGCTTTTCGTTCGATAAATTTGTTTTCTTTGAAATTAACTGAATAAATGATAAGAAGGACCACATCGATACAGGGTGTCTCTGAACGAAACGATGGAAGTATTCCATATCGAATGGGACAAAGGGACGCCAAAATGGAACTGGTCAACATGGCCGCATAAGAGAAGAGTTGAATAAGTCTGCGTCTGGGGATGGGGGATTCGTCATTCACGTAGCTCCGACACATGAGTCAGTGATTTTAAAGTTCAAATCCATCTCACAAGTTCCTCTGGACATCTGCCATTGTAGGTCAATTGATTAGCAAAAGAAAATTTTGGAAGTAAATCCAGATAACTTCCTAAAATGGAATTCAGTTATATTTAGTTTTTAAACCAATCTTGACAGGTTCCATAAAAAGATGGCAAGTTTAAATTTAAAACGAATCTTCTCGCAAGGAAAAATTTGCAGGTCTCTTCTTAGGAATTCGGGATTTTCTAATTCAAAGATTTGTCTCCAACCAGGGGATTACATAGTTCTAATTGAGGTACTTCAGCTATTCCAAAATTACGTTTAAATGGCACCCATGCAATGGAAGAATAGGAAACGCAATTCAGATCTGACAATAGACAATATGTAAGCGAGCTCAGGGTCAACCTAAATTTCTCTCTCTCTCTCTCTCTCTCTCTCCTCTCTCTCTCTCTCTCTCTCTCTCTCTCTCCTCTCCTCTCTCTCTCTCTGCTCATATTGTGCAGACTATCATCAGGGAGAGAATTCAGATTTCGAAGGAATTTCAGAGATTGACTCTGAAAACATCTCGAACTTATTGACGCACCTACAAAGACTCACAGGAGCTTGACGTGCTACTGGACATGAACGTTGTGTAGGTAGATGAAGAGGCCGACGGTGTGAAAGTTACCTCACGGAAAAAA
>NC_061091.1:71984745-72017571 GCF_015104395.2 Macrobrachium nipponense | reverse complement strand
CTTCAAGTTCTTTCTGCTAAATAGTTATTCTTTGTAACGGCCCAATTCACGGCATATAATAGTATCGTCAGTAAGGAAACTTTAGGGGGTAAAATCTCTCTGCAATCAAGGCCATTATCGACCATAATGAGGTATAGTTGCATAGCACTGTGGTTCTCCCTTCACTCGCACATTCTGATAAACGAAGGTTTGAGGGATCACAAGGGAATAATTAATTGCGCACGATAATGTCTCTCGAGTCATGGACGAGTATGATTGCTATCGTCAGTTAGGGAGAAGTTAACTTTGAATAATTGAATTTGTAGTCTGGAGGGAGAGAGAGAGAGAGATTCTTCTGTAGTTTTGCTGAAATCAAGTTGTCACCAACTTTCATACACATGTATTTTCAAAACGAACTTTAACGGAATCATTGAATAGACTGGCCTAGGTGTGCAGTACCAATTTCTCTCTCTCTCTCTCTCTCTCTCTCTCTCTCTCTCGTCGTACAGACTAAAAGTCACTAACACCCATTTGCGTTTTAGGAGACCTATATATGCCAAATAAATAACTTTTTATTTGTCTAATTGTCAAACTACTTGTAGTGTATAATTTGGTTACACACTGTGGGTAAACATGGATGCACAGCTCTCTCCATTAATGACCTTCATTATGCCCCAATGAAGAAGACACGGACATAGGGTAAACAACCGCATGGACTGGCCCTACACACCGACGGTCACGGATGGCCACCCTCCGAAAAAGTACTAATAACGCGTCCTGACACTGGAGATAGGCATCAGTAGCGAGTTGTTGTTGGTGAGAGACACAGCTAAAGACCTCTACTCTCCTTTCGAAGTAAGTATTTTCTCCAAAGTTAGAAATTAAGGCCAAATTTAAAGCTTTAAACAGAAGGTAAAGAGAAGGGTGGCCAACGCAGTGCGAACTTCACCAAAACGCTTTCGAAATTTTTACTTACGATTAAATAACTTAGAATATTGACGCCATCTCGATGTTTGCGGAGTCGCTTGTGTCAACAAACTTCCCATTTCCTGTGATAAATCCGCACACCACTTGTACTCATAGACGCTGGGGCACTTTCATCACAACAATCGGAAGACGGTCCCTGGCCACGACGTTTTTAAGGAAACTACTGTTGTGGTAGAAGACAACGACGAAGCTTGCACTAGATAATTATTTAAATAAATAGTAAAACATCAATATTTTACATATTTATGATGATTAATTTGAAAATATTCGTTATTGAAAATGTAACTCGATTCCTGATTCAAATTTAAGTAATTATTTTTTGGAATGAGAACGTTTTTTTAAGTCCTGTATTATGACGTCACGACATCTTGACTTTCGTACCTATAGTAAATGAATTGCTATACTCAACTTTCTTGCAGAATAGTTTACCAGATATTCATGCAGATTGTTATCAGCTATTTATGTAATTGTTATAATCGTAATCGTTAGCCAAGAGCGGAAGACTTACTGGTAACACCTTGTCTGGTAACACATTCTCCTCTCTCTCTCTCTCCCTCAGACCCTGACAATAGTCTCTCTCTCTCTCTCTCTCTCTCTCTCTCTCTCTCTTGCAACCTCCACTCCATTATCTAATGTCACCAAATCAGAGTCGGAGCTACAAAAATAGACATTTATTCAAAGTAAAGTACTAATTGAATAATTCAGATTCTCACAGGATAATCAATAGAATGATAACTCATAGTTCAAGTCTCACAGACAACCGCCAGTAAATAATAGTCCTAATCAGTAATTGTCAAACACCAATTATCTCCTCTCCAAAATATAGTCCTATCACTAGGACACTTGGTCCCCTCCACTAGATCCGCCTGTTTAAAAGATAGGAGGGACACACTAGTGAGCACACACAATTGTAAAGACAAAGTCAAAAGATTAAATGAAATAGAACATCTTTACAAAATGTCAAAAACAGAAACAAGCCATCCCTTTGGCTAAATCACAATAATTCTTACCCATTGCAGCTTGGAATATCACACACTTAAACAATAACACATTATAGAGCCATCCAGGCTCTTTCTCCCCAAGGCAGCCGTCTCCCCCATACTGGCTAAACCATGCCATTAAGAATGGACATAGCTCGTACACGTACACATGAATTCACACTCTTCGGTAAGTGGTCGCAGCCAGTTTTCAAAGGCACCTCAAACAAGCCCTCATGGCACTGATATGCTTAGGTAAGGAACTTTAACATCGCACCACCCAAAAAAGTGTCATCAGCATTCTTAAGCTGAGATGTCTTGTCACATGGACTCTCTGTCTCCAGGGAAGTTAAAAATGATAAGTCTGTACATTCCTCCTTTTACACATATATATATTTATTATTTACTTTTTGGATATATGAAGATGTTTTACTGCCGGATTACTGCCGTAGTGTGACGCTATTGCTTTCGCTCCCTGGGCCTCTTGTCTGTTTTCGCACCATAAGAAATTAATGGGGCTGAATTTGCAATGACCAGAAAGTCGTTAAAAGAGGAAAGTTAGTATTGAGGAGCATGTTTTGATTGAGAAAAATGCAAATTTATACAATAGCTAGCTTGTAAAAAATACTTTCTGTAACGAACACTCTTATCAGAACGAGATTTTGCTATAGTGTATTACACCCAGTGCCGTAATTTATAAGGGTATCGTGAATCACTAATCGTAAAGAATAACGACACTTGTCCTTGTACCAAGAGACAAAAACTCCATTATCCAGAAATGGATACGAAAACAGCAGTAAAAAACTCCATTTACCCTCTCCCCTCACTTCCACCGCCACCCCTGTCCTTCTTCCTTCCTTCACCTTCCCTTCTCTCTCTTTCTGTTGCCAATTGGTATGTGTTCACCCTCCAAACTGGGTATAAGACTTACACAAAACGTGGAAATTGGTGAAATTAGCCTATGTATTGGAAGTATATATGCATAAATATTAAAGCAATTTTATCATTATTGCATTACTATGACAACTAGAATTCATGGAAACAGTTTATGATAATGCATCGGCGTATGTGCGAAGCTGCACTAATGTGGCAACGATGATTTTGCCATTCTTAGCATGCAAACATTTATCTCTGGCATACAGTTATTAAAAAAAATCAAAATACTAATATAGACTTAAATCAATGAATAGTACTAGCAAAAAAATATATATATAATCCACTAATCGTTGTCTGCTCCGCGATGGTTTTCGGCAGCCAGATGTACGACAAGGTTAGAAACATTGGATTGTATCTACTTTAGAAATATCTGTCATTTTTCGGGGTAATTTGGTTGCAAAAAAGGGATAAGAGACATGAAATAAATATACATTTTGAAGTAACAAAGTGAAGTTAAACTAAATAATGAGTAAAGTAAACAATTAAGGGAATAAAGCTTTGCATCTCATAAACAGCGTCATCGTCTGCTGCTCGTAACTGTGTTTGTGGAGTGAGCGCTTAGGAACCAGGAACAGCAACGTGGTTCAAGTGCAATTTGGAGTGGATTAAGACCAATACTGTGAATAATTACAATCAAATAAGCACTGTGGAGTTTCAGTTGCGATGGCAATAAGAATAAAACCACCGATTATAAGGTAAAAATGAATTCAGTTCAAACCATGACCCCGGGAATAACAAGTTTCATACTTTCCCTAATATAGGCAACAAAATGTTGTTTTATCGTGCTGATTACAACTGCAATCTTGAGTGAGATCAATAAACGTTACATATATACGCTAACATTGTTCAAATGAGTGCTGGGAAAGCTGGGAAAGATGGTGGATTGTCCTTGATTAGACCGGCCAGTCTGACGATAGCGCCCTATTGGATTTCAAAACTGCCTTGAAAACATATTTTATGAAGAGCGTCACATGCTTATTTTAGTTTGTATGGGGCTTTCTATATCACATTATGTTGATGAAACTTCAATCTTTTGAATGGTATGCTTAGAGTTGTAATTGTATTCTTGTTTCACCAATTAAATATCGAGTGAATAAGACCCGGCCAGCGTGATGATGGTGGATCGTCCGTGATTGTTTACCCTAATCCCCCGAGGGAGAACTTGAGAGCCTGGAGGATACAGACGCTAAATTCGACCATGCGGGTTCCTTCCTTCCTTCCATGAGTCAACTTTTGAAATATACCGATTCATCGAAGGATTAAAGTCATACCCAAGAAAGTTATGATCAGTTCTCGTCCTGTGAGGTGTCTGCCAACACCTTATTTTTTCATTGGGTTTCTGTCAAAGAAAACTATTGAGAGAGATGGGTTTGTCCGTCGGTCCGCACTTTTTTTCTTCCCGTCCGCGCTTTTTCTGTCCGCCCTCAGATCTTTAAACACTACTGAGGAGGCTTTAATCTGCTTGAAATTTAGAGGATAATAAATCGAGATGGCTGGATCCTTAAGGCCCCATTGCCAGAGATCATCAAAGGCTGCTCTCTGAGGAGGTGGTCTGTCTGTTTGTCTGTGTGTTGTTTTAATTATATATATAAAAAAGGAGTCCAGTTATCCACATCAGGTGCCACGTAGTATACTCATTTCAGCACCTTGCTACAGTTAAGGTAAACGTTCCGCTATGGACCCCCATCCAAAAATAAGCTGTTCAAGAACCTCAGAACTTTCAGAAAAATTTGGAAAGTCAATTTTTTTAAGAGCATACAAGTCAACTTTGAAGAATGACACAGTGGCCTTCCAGCTTCGAAGAACTTTCCAATCTGCAAAATATTTTTGAAAACTGCAAAATTCTAGATCCTATGACCACAACACTCATTCGAAGGACATATCCACGCTAGCCAATGGTTGACCAAACATATCAAAGCCTACAGCAACAACACTACTGTCTAAGAATGTTAGATAGACTAACCTGAAATGCCTTCGTTTTTACCAAAGTCCTTTCCTTTATCTCGTGAACCTTTGTTTACATGTTTCTAATGCCTCCTTTCATTGGCTGAAATCGTTGAGTTTTGGCAAAAAGGCTTAGACGACCTCCCATTGGCTGGTGAGACGAAAATTCATTTCCAGAAATTTCTTTAAAGATTATTTTTATATATGTCCAGCATTAAATGAAAATAAGTTAATAACAGGCAAATAAATGGACAAAGACACTTTTTAGTCGTAAAACAAAGATCCCGTCTGAAAAACCCTATCTATCTCAGAAGATCTAGTGAAACAGTGGATATGGAAGGCATCTCAATTTCTGCCATTGCAATGCAGTGGTCAGGGAGTTCACCCCTGAGACTTTATAAGTTATGTATAATTATATCTATATCAAATTAGCACAAATACACATTCATGTATAACTATAGTAGAGTAAAAAGTTAGGATAAGCCAACCTTTTACAGCAAATGTGACAAAGAAGTTCGTGTGTCATTTTCTAGCATCAGGTTTAATACATTTTTGTTTATTAATCTATTCGTTTATTTGTCAAAATTTTAAGTAAATGGCCCCTAGCTTTGGTGTCGTTCCATATGGATAGGGTTCATCTTCTGAATAATAATAATAATAATAATAATAAAACAGAAAACTTTTATGAACTACAAAACTACCTCTCCTGGATCGTCAATGAATAGAAGATATCAAACCACTTTGTCATAGTTAATTGATGTCGAAAACAGAATTGTAAACAAAACCTTTACGTTTTATGTTACTTAAAATTTTTGGAGAAATTGACGGCTATGGAACGTAATAAAAAATTACGAGAGAGAGAGAGAGAGAGAGAGAGAGAGAGAGAGAGAGAGAGAGAGAGAGAGATATTGTCTTATGTCTGACTGTAGGCTATATACTCTCAAACATAAATCCTTTTACCCACAGATAGCGAGTGTGTGTGTGTGTGTGTGTGTGTGTGTGTGTGTGTGTATATATTATATATATTATATATATATATATATATATATATATATATATATATATATATATAAGAGAGAGAGAGAGAGAGAGAGAGAGAGAGAGAGAGAGAGAGAGAGAGAGAGAGAGAGAGAGAGAGAGAGATAATTTTCATAGTTATCCAAAGGACAGTTTTCTATACAAAATTACTTCTGTCTGGATAGAAAACGTAAAAAATAGTTAAATGGCTACCTATGGTAATCTCGTATGCCTCACTTTTAAATCTCACAAATTAAATAAAATCACTCTAAAAGTAAAGAAATTTATATTATTTTATGACGAAAGGCGTTGTTAGTAATACAAAGAAGATTTATGCTTCATAATAATACTAAATAAATGGTAGAAAGTGCCAGGAATACCACATATAAGATTATTTTTTCATATAATGTTTTGTTAAAATTGTACGCTAAAGACATCTATTGAGTGCTATGACAATCTTCGGATGAAGTTTGGTTATTTGAAGACGAAACTATTATATATTGTTCAGCAAGACCACGAATAAATCCTGGACCGATATATATGATAAACAGTATAAAGTAAGTAATATTTATATCTCTAAAATTTAACCTTAATAAGGGGACGTTTTGAAGAATATAAAATGTTTTCAAGAAAGTGACAAAGTTTGTTCTGGTAACAAACAATGGCTGCTCCTTGTCCAGAAAGGAAGGAGGATTGTCAACATTAATGGAGGCCTTAGCATGCTATTAAAGGCAAAGGACGAGGTAGTCTTTACGAGAATCAATTAATTAAAGGCGTTAATTGATTCCCTTGAGGAATATTTTGTTATTTTCGAACCAAAAAATGCGTAAATATTTTTTTAAAAGGCTGAAAAATCTCTCGTTTAAAGTCTTAAAAGTTGGTATTCATGAAACATCAAGGACTATTCATATCAAACATCATGAGTCATTCAAATTTTATTTGAATGGAAATATTGCTATTTTGGAGACATATTCAATAAAAGTAATTGATTTTGGTTGAAAGTAGGTTTCGAGTTTGCTAAAATTCATGGAAATTAGAAAATTGAAGTTGCAATAAGTCGAGAGTCGTTACTCAAAATTGCCAACATTAAAATTCCAGGATACGATAGGAAATCGAGGAGCAGCCCTGGGAATATGAACAATTATAATGGAATGATATATATTGTAAACGGATGCAATTTCCATCAATTTGTATATGAATTACATCCAAGTTCTCCCTGCAAAAAAGCTGAAAATACATTTGCACTTGGTAAACCTGTATCCCATATCAGTATAACTATAATTTTAAGTATTTTCTGACATATTTATTACTATTTTTCTTTATATGATATTGATATAGAAGCTCCGAATAATGATATGAAACCTTCTGTTTATAATCTCACGCAGTTTTGCCGTAGGTTAGAGTATAATAGTATGTGGAACAGTCAAATTTTGTTGGTAATTCTAGCTTTTCGCCGGCTAACAATCCAGGGCTGTGAATGTGTTACCAGAACCCGATACGTGAATTCCCTTGTACAATTCCAAGCATTTGGCTTCAAATAGTATTTTGCTAGTCACAAATAGGCATAAATAATTGAATATATACTTTACTTTTTTATGCAGTCATTGCAATCACTTATTCGGCAATTTTTTAACTCTCCTCACTATCAAAAGCACAACAGTTTCCTGTTTGAGCACCATTTTGCTTCGAGCAGTCAATAGATGGCGTCTGTAGTCCACAATTCTGAAATGAAATCCGGTCCAATCCGCTTTCGAGTGACGATTTTGCAGACGTCACAGTCACCTGAGGCCCTTCGGTACTTGGGGCAGAATGAGGCACCGGCATTTTAATTGGGAAGTACTAGTTTCCGAACTATCAAATGGTCTATCGTGTGAGGTTCGCCCTTTTTTATTTTGAAAATAATTAATATAAATACCAATGAAAATGAGTCTATCAGATGTTTCATGGAATATATTGCGTTCGTGAAAGCTACCTGAGATATATTGCTCATAATTTCAAGCTTGCAATGTCAGTCATTCGAGTTTGGATGACTGTATAAACGTTTATCAGACAATCTATAATGTTTAAGGAATTCTCAGCTTTATGTTGGTAGGCAGAAAGTAGATTTCAGATGGATTCGAAGTCACCATATAGAAAAATGGGATTTCTCTAGACTATTTTTTTACTTTGATAAACTATGAATGTTTGGACAGAAAGAAGAAAAGGGGGTACTTACTTAAATATGATTTTGAGAGGAATATGATAGTTTAAAGTTTCTTTTTTTTTTTTTTTTTTTTTTTTTTTAATTCTTAACTTATTTTATTCCATTTTCATGTTAGCTAATTTTGGGAAATAAAAAAATATTTTTGTAACAGCGAGTCTATATTAGCCTAGTTTGAAACTTTGATTTTCAGCTAACTTTAGAGATGGCATTCAACATGAAAAGGTATGCCACATTACCAGTTAGATGTTTTTTTTCCATTTGTTTAAACGAGTGTCATTTGACCCCGTTAGATCTATATATATATTATATATATTATATATATATATATATATATATATATATATATATATATATATATATATATATACATATATAGACATATATATATAAATACCCAAAATAAACATTCATGCCGTAAAAATATGTGCATCGGTATAATCAAGGCTTTAACTCAATGAATGTCCGGTAGAAAGACTCAAATTTTATTTGTAACACAGAGTAACTATAACCAGTTACCTACTCAAACCAATCTGAAGGCAATTAGCGGTTTTTTCATGGTTAAAAAAGTTGAAAAGTTGCTGATACCCTGAGCCCAAATGTTGATTACGAAGAAGGTAACCAACCACAAGTATAACAGTCGTTTTACAATAAATCATAGTTTCTATTGTCTTACTACTCCACCATGCATTCAGATATCTCTCACTCTAATAACCATTTACAGTAGGTACCACTACCAGAGCGAGAGAGAGAGAGAGAAATGAGCTGATCAATGCATAAATAAATCAGTCAGCTAGCAGCTAACAACCGACTGGATCGTTAGATATATACAACAATGTATGTCATTAGAGAGATAGATAGATAGATAGAAAAAAATACAAATTAAGTTTAAACTGTAGTAACTTTCAGAGAGAGAGAGAAGGGAAGGTGAGGGAAGGAAGACGGAGGGGGTTGGCAGTACAGGTGTGGGGAGAGGGTAGGCGGAGCTCTCTACTGTTGTGTTCGTATCCATTTCTGGCTAATCGAGTTTTTGCCTCTCGGTACAGGGACAAGTGTCTTTATTCTTTACAATTAGTGATTCATGATACTCTTATAAATTACGGCACTGGGTGTAATTCACTATAGCAAAATCTCGTACTGATACGAGTGTTCCTTACAGAGTTATTGCCAAAAAACGTGCTTGCATTGTCTGTGAAACCCATAGTAGGTTCGAGCTTCTAATGGACGGTACGTCACGTCCCTGGGATCAGGACCTAAACCCGCGACCCTTTTTTATTTTTTATATTACCTTCGTTTTTGAAGGTATGGGTATGTCTACTCTTGCAAAATCTTGGGGGTTTGGGCCTCGTTAGGACCCACTATCTGTTGAAGCAAACCGAAGAGGGTCGCTGGAACTTTTTCTAGAACATTTTTATTTCCACGAAGATAAAATTAAAAAGGAAATGACATTTTGTTAGAGCAGATAATCCATTGAAGAGAAAGAATTGCACTCATTTATTATTATTATTATTATTATTATTATTATTATTATTATTATTATTATTATTATTATTATTAGCTTGTCGATTTCTCTTATCAGTTTTATTACGAGTATATAGTTGTCTTAAACTGAAAGCTACTCCTTCCATAGGATACGCAAAGAAATGACGAGCAGCAGGTATGTAGTACAAGCACATGGAATTAATTACAGCAAGCAGGAGCAGCGTTTCCCCGTAATTCTGAGAACGGCCTCATAATAAGAATCACTGCTTTTGTCGGGTCAGAATTGAGTTAGGTATGTTTTGATGCTGTTATTGGAGGTGAAAGAGGCCTTATGCCAACGCGCAATCTTGCTCAAGTAGCGGACCGTCATTGAATTGTTATTGTTTTTCAGAATAAATAACCCAATTCATATGGAACAAGCCCACCACAGGGGCCACTGACTTGAAATTCTTGAAGCCCCCAAAGAATGCTATGGTGTTCACTAGGAAGAAGAAAGAGGAGGTGAAAGGAAATGCAGGGAGAAGAGGTCTCGCTTATTAAAAAAGAAGATATAAAGGTGGCCGTGATATAATTAGCAATGAATTAAAATCACTGTTTTATTATTGTAGATGAAGGCGGTTTTATGCCAGCACGGAGTATCACTCTTGGAGCAGCCTCTGAGTGAAGCTTCAACCCGTAGAGGAGAAAATAAAGGTTTGACTTGAGAGTATATATATTGACGAAATTGCAACAGGCCTTTCCTTTCAATACTTCAGTATTGCAATCAGACTAAGATTCGTCAGCAAGCAAAGTTAAATAGCCGAAGGATTTGTCAACAAGCCAGATTGGATCTCCTTTCGAATTGGATAAAACGCAGCATAATGACCGCCAGTGACGAATATATGTCGCAGTTGCAGGATATTAATGATTTATACCATTACACTTCCACAATCAAAGCACTTGTGCCTTAAGCTCAAAGTAATGAAACGGTAATTCTCAGTGATTTTGGAGAGTAAAAAGAAAGTTTACCTTCGAGTTGGAAATATTTTATTTCATTTTGTATAATTAAGCTGAAATAAGATATATTATTGCAAAAAGTGGTGCTGGCTTTGTATACTAACTTCAACCGCTTGGTGACAATTCGTGTGTTTTTAACCACTATTATGGTCCTTCCTTAGGCATTGCCTAATACTTTTCTGATGTTCTGCTTTCATAATATTATGACGAATGAGTCATCGGTTAATCAGTGAGTTTAGGATGAAAGGACGAATCTGTATTCGATCTTTTTCTGACAAATGTTGGGATCGTATCTTGAAGCATCAATAATAAGGTCAGTTAATCTTGAAGGATTTTAAACTTATATAATGATCAGCCATTTCTTCTCATTATGAGTTTAGTTTCGTAGGATTGCCTCTCCCCTAAAAATAATGTAAATTGTACGTATTTGTTCAGGGTAAAAGATGGCGAGACCTTGACGTCTAGGAACAGTGACAACAGAGTTCTCGGAAGTGCCAAGCTATAAGACTTTTTAAAGTTGATGAATTAAAGATAGTTCATTATGCAAATTAGTCTGTAGTAAGTTCAGAAACATGAAGTTTACGTGAATCACTTTTGATTTGATCATTTCACGCTCAGGACTGCAGTATCTTTGTCCGAAATAATATGTCACATACGGCAGAGTGTGGCCATGTATGTGGGTGAGTCTGTGGATGCGGTTGGTAATGGAAGTGTGGGTGTGGATATGTGGGTGAAAGAGTGTAGAGATAAAAAAAAATCGTCATTATCTAAACAGGAACAAAAATCACGCGCACAGCGGTATTAGGGGTGTCATAAAGGCGTAAACCATAAACTATGAAGCACAGAAAGCGACCTTATTAATGATTACAATAAGGGCGAGAATAGTATGAAGCCGGTTAAACAGACTGGTCTTTATGAGGTGGTTGAGGATCTTGGCGAGTCAGCTCTTGTCAACCGACTACCGTTACACTTTACAAGTATACTTTAGAAGAAAGAGCATTGGATGGCGATTGCATGAGTGTATATAATTGCATGAGGAATCGACTGTGCATGCATTAATGAACGCACGAACATCGAAAAGTAAAGCAAGATGGACGGTTAAAAAGGTCGACCACATACGAACTCAGTGGCCGCTGTCGCACTGCGTTCGATTCCTTGCTAAATGTTAGAATAATTACGGAATATTCGTTATTATTTTCTGGTCATTTTTCTCACGAATTCTAAATCAAAATATAATTTTGCAATTTATGACGGAAATTGACGTTCGACGATGATTTCACTCAATACTTTCGGATGCGTCACATAGGCCTAGTCCTGATTTCAGGCTCTCTCTTTTTCTCTTTCTCGCTCTCTACTATCGTTATTATATAATGCTATTATAAATAACGCTGCAGTATTACTGGTATTTACTCAAATGCGACAGTGAATTCATGGTGAAATTTAATTAGCTCTGACAGTGAATTTTATTCGCGTACAAATATAAATATTACCACTTTCGTATCCACAACGGAGGAGGCTCATAATACTACTATGTGTGTGTCTGTCGTCCCATATTTCCAGATACTACATGCATCGATTATACGAGTAACTTTCCCGTTGATCATTGTGTCATCGGCTCTTTGTCACGCCCGTCTATCTGTCTGTCACAAGTTCCAAAGCAGTCATGAGTCAATCATGCAAATCTCATATACACATTTCGCCCCCCTTTTCTAAAAGCAGTCATAAATGTAAAGAAAATTCTTCAACCGGGACGCCCTAAACTAAGCCCCATGGGGCAGCGGCTTGGTTTCAAATCAATTAAAGTTCAGTAATGGTTTTTTTTTTAAAAATTTGCCCCCTCTGTGTGGATAATATAAATCCCCATCCACTTCACAAATGCACTAAGTATTCCTACTCCTTCCACTAAGGTCGCACAAATCAAGGCTCTCAAGGGTTGTATAAAGTGTGCAAGAATTGATCATAATGCTGATAGTTGCAAGTTCCATTTTAATAAGAGATGTATTTGTGGGGCTTGGCATTTCAGCTTCTTGTGTCTTGAGGAAAAATCCAAAGTACAAGAAAGTAAGAAAAAAGACATTGATCAGAAAAAACCTAAGGAGAATAAAATTGGAGAAACTTCTTCCAGCGTATCTTGCATTGATGAGTATAGTGAAATTTTTGAGGCCAAAGATAGCAGTCTTGCAATATTGCCAACATTTTCATGTGTCCTTCAAGGAGGGACAATGCGGTGTATGCGTGACAGTGGTAGCCAGAGCCAATTTTATTGTTAAAGATAGGGCAAAAAGTGAAAACTTGCTATCACAAAATCTGATATAAGTCTTAAAGTAAAGGGGTTTAATTCTTCTCGTGTATATCATACTAACTGCTATGAGGTAAATTTAGATATTGGAGGCAAGAATTATTGTATTGAAGCAATAGGTGTCCCCAAAATATCCACATCTTTAAAATTACCAGGTTTGGTTTGGTAGCCAGAAGTTTTTATGATAAAGGTTACACATTGGCAGATCAGTTTATGATGGATGGTGGGGATAATATAATGAATTTGGAATTTATTTTTTCTTGGCTCTAATTCAGCTTATTGTTTGAAAGAGCAAATCATTGCCTTTGGTGAATTTGAGGGTAACATACCTTCTGTGTATTCACAAACTAGTGCAGGAATGATGTTGCTAGGAAATATAGAACAAATGCAGTCGAATTTGAAGTATCTTCCATATTGTCCATCCAATCCTATTTCTGCTCAGTGTATTGGAGTGGAAGAATCACCTAACATTGGTGTGACCTATAAAGATATTGTACTTAATAGCACTTCTTACTCAAACCCACACCCTGAGCCAGACACAAAACAGGTTGGGATTAATTATGTAGTTTTGGACGGAGATGGAGAAATTTCAGATATAAATATACAAAGGGCTGCAGAGAAAGTACTTGATAAGCTTTGCTGTGATACGTTAAGTTATGATTCAGAAAATATTCCGGATGAGTCTGTGGAGACAAATGAGAGAATAGTCAATTATGTTCTAAAAAATACAAAGAGAAATGATGATGGCAGGTTAGTCATGCCACTTATTTGGAACCATAAGGTTGATCACCTTTTGCTGCTAAAAATAAAAATTTAGCACTCAAATTCTTAAAGCAAATTTTAAGAAACTCTCTAAGAATAACAATGGTTATTTGAAAATGATTGACCAAACATTTAGAGAGCAGGCAGATTTGGGAATAATAGAGATAATTGACAATCTTGATCAATATTTGGAAGAGAACCAAATTACAGTTTTTTAGCACATATGGGTGTGTTTAAACCAGAGAGAGACACCACAAAATGTAGAGTAGTCTACCTCTCAAATTTGTGTGAGAAGAATCGTAACGGTACAGCCTTAAGTCATAACCAGGCCATGTTAAGTGGACCCAGCTTGAATCAGAAGATCACTAGTTCTCTCTTGCATTTGCGTTTTGATAGTTATTTGTTCTGTTTTGATATTAAAAAGGCATTTTTGAATATATGCTTATTACCACAAGATTCTATTAAACTTTTGTTTCTCTGGTACCGAAATATAAGCAAAGGCGACTACACCATTGTCGGGTATCAGTCAAAGCGTCTCCCATTCGGTCTTGTCTGCTCCCCATGCTTGTTGTTATTGGGCTTATATAAAATTTTGATACTCGATACCGAGGAGGATTCCAGTGAAGTGAAAGAACTTAAGAGACACATTTATGCTCTTCTTTATATGGACAATGGAGCGATAAGTGCAAATGATTCCAGTAAATTGAAATGGTCTATTGATAGGTTAGGTTTAATATTTGAGCCATATAAATTTTATTTACAGCAATATGTGACAAATAACACTGATATTCAAGCTGATATTGACAAAGATCAGGAAGAGAAGACTCCAGATTGAGGGTGAAACTTTTTGGGCCTAAGATGGAATCGAATAAAAGATCATTTGCTAACGAAACCACTAAACTAGATTTGTTTAAAGCCACTACAAAGAGACTTATTTTGAAATCGATAGCATCACACTATGACATATTTGGGTTAACTATGCCATTAATGAATAGGGCTAGATCATTCCTTCATGATCTACAGTGTAATTCTAGTCTAGACTGGGATCATAGGTTGTCTGAGGAATTACTTCATGAGTGGAAGAAAATATGTAAACAGGTGAATGCCAGTCCTAATGTCAGTGTTGCAAGATTTGTTGGCAGAAGAGACGAGTCTTATAACCTAATTGCGTTTGTCGACAGCAGCAAATCCATTTACGGATCAGTAATGTATATTCAGAACGTTAACGGTGGTCAAGTAAGTTTTTTGATGGCCAAAAACCGGTTTGTGAATAGACAACTGTCAACCAAGAGCATTCCATCTTTGGAATTTCAGACAATAGCTCTAGGCACAGAAATGCTTATTGATCTTTATCAGGAACTCTCAGGTCCATCCTGTATGTGTCCTGTTAACGTTGTTGGTTTAACACTCTACTCAGATAGCATGGTGTGTCTGTCTTGGATTAATTCTTATGTCCATAAAATGGATAAGATGAGCAAAAGAAGTATTTTTATTCTCAATAGACTTGATCATATTAGTAGACTATGAAGTTCATCCAATAAAGTTCCAATTTGTCTCTGTATTGAAAACCCTGCGGACTATGTTACACGACCAGTGTCTTACAATATTTTAATTAAGTCAAATTAATTTCTTTTCTGGCCTAATTTTCTTACCTCACCTTGTGATGCTCAAAAAGAGTCCTGGATGATACGCTGGCAATTCTAGTTCCTAATCCTCTTGCAAAGCCAAATAAAGTGATCTCGACTTTGGTGAATGTGGAGAGCTCTGGTGATGGTGCCCCTAGAGGTAGCTCGGAACATTTAGATCTGTTGAACAGGTGTTCCAGCTTCCGTAAGCTGGTTTCTATTCATCGGTGTGTCCTCGGGTTCATTAATAAACTGAGATCTCGACTGAATGGTAGGAATTTGCGTCGAGTTTATCCAGAACACTCTGATGAGGAACTATACTTACAGGCAAGAAGAAACATTATCCGTGAGGATCAAAGGATTAATTTTCCGGACATATTTGAATATTTTGAAAGCTGTAATAAGGCAGCCTATACAATTCCTAACCTTGTTAGTCAGTTAAATATTTATCTTGACAGCCAGGGTATCTTGCGTGTAAAGAGTAAATTTTCAAGATTCAAAGATGATGAGACCTTGCGTTTCCCAATTCTTTTGGCTAAAAATAGTAGGCTGACTAGCCTGATAATTTTAGACCTTCATAAATTGCACCTTCATGCTGGATGCTACAGACTTTTGACTGAATTAAGGAAACAATTCTGGGTACCCTGTTATTTTTCTGTTGTGAAGAAGGTTCTCAAAGGCTGTATTACTTGCAGAAAAATTAACCAACGTACAATAAAGTTAAATCAGTCTCCATACAAAGAATTTAGGCTAAAACCTCCAAACATCCCATTCCGGTCCATATTTCTTGATCATTTGGGACACTATTTTGTGAAATATAATGGAAGGAAAATCAAAGTTTGGATTCTATGCATTACATGTCTTTGGACTCGAGCCATGAATTTAAAGATTTGTTTCGATCTCGGCACCAAGGAATTTTTGAGGGCTTTGCAGCTTCATTCCTTTGAATACGGTATACCTCAATCTTGTATATCAGACCATGGATCTTCATTTGTTGCTGGCGCAAACATAATCAAGGACCTCCTAAGAGGCCCTGAAATACAAACTTATTTTGAAGAACATGGTGTGAAGTCTTTCACATTTGATCATTATGCAAAAGGATGCCATCCTTTAGGTGGACTAGTGGAAATTTGCGTCAAAATGGTAAGGCAGTTGCTGAGGTGTTCCATCAAGAATTATGTTCTCGATCACCGAGACTTTGAATTCGTGGTTTCACAGATAACAGACGTCCCATTGCCTTCCACGAGGCTCTTCGTGACGAAGGCAGCGAGACTATTCCAGATCCGATTACGCCAGAGAAGCTTATTCACGGGTTTGAGCTTATGTCTGTAAATCTCATTCCCGAGTTGAATCCTGGACCAGATAAGGATCCTGACTGGTCGTCAAATGTTGATGCCGTGAGTAAGGCTCAAGAAAGCTATGCGAAACTCAATAGGATAAGAAATGCCCTTAATGAAACTTATCATTCAGAATTTTTGAATACTTTGATGAAACAGGCCGTAAATAATAAGAGTAGGTATAAACCTGTTACTCATCACAGACTTAATAAGGGTGACATTGTCCCCCCTTAGTGAAAGAAGAAAACATTAAACCTATCAATTTTCCTATGGCTGTTGTCAAGGATGTAACAATCAATATAAATGGAGAAGTCACAGATGCTATTCTTATGAAAGGAAACACTAGGGAAAATATAAAACGTCATGTGACTTCTCTAATTCCAATTTTGAGTCGAAAGAAGATGTCCTCCAATACTGAAGAGCAAATTAGTCGGGACCTAATTCTGAACTCTGGTCCAAGTGTAGGAACAGGAAATGAATCCAGAATAAGAAGGAAAGCTTCAAAGGAGAGTGAGGAGAAAACTCGGAAGATTCTGTCTGATAGTTGAATCTAGCGAGTTTTTGTATATAAATTTGTATATATATATTGCATATGATATAATGTTCTTTATAGAATACATTTGGTGATGGGTATGAATTAAGCTAAACTCTAACGTTATTTCAGTATTTCCACAAGTAATTTGAAAATACTGAACCCCCCTTCCGGAGTGAAGAAAAAATAAGCCTATATGTTTCCTTTTTATTTTTTGATTAAGAAATAACTTAATTTATTATTAAATTTTGTCATATTTTTCTTTCAAAGTATGATTGATTTTTTAAATTTAATGTTACGATGTTCTTAGGTCTCACCCGACTAAAATAGTAATAACCTTTGTAAAAGTGCTTGCATTATGCTCGTTTACGATCAACAAGCCCATACGGTCGTTTGAGATCTCGGAACATAGTCTGTTGGTTGACGAAGGAAGTAAAGGCTGCCCCGTAGTTACGGATTTCTTTCAGTTGGAGAGTTGATTGGTCGGTGTGCACCAGGACAGTCAGAGAATCAGTTGGTGGGTGTACAATATTACTTCATCCGATTCATTATCATTAATATGGCAAGCTAAAACCTTAGCAGCCGAGGATGGCTCATGGACTTGGACGTCAGAATGGCAGCAAGCTTAATAACACCTTTTTTCCGAGCTACGTATAGTCCATTCCACCACGGGACTTTGGAATCTCACTTCAGCGGATCGGGACTAATGAAGATGTGAGTACAATGAGTTAATGCAAGTTCAAGTACTGTCCGATCATTAGTTTAAAGTTTTTTTCGTATCAACTTTGATCCCCCATCACGCTCATTAAATAAATTAAAAGGACCTAAAGAATATTTAACATCAAATTTATCATTATACTTATCTCATTATTCAGTGCTATCCGATAACGAATTTTTATATTTCTCTTTCATTTGTTTTTACGTAATTTATCAAATAGAAAGGGATGTCGAATAGTTAATTTTCTTCTACGTAATTTATACACGTGTTGCAGATTTTTTTCGACCCTTTATCATTTCTAATTTGCTTTATATGTATAATTTTTATCGTACTTATTTGTGTTGTCAGGTCCTTGTATTTCCTTTGATAATTAATGGACATCGGGAGGAGGAAGTTTGCATTCCCTCACTTTTGACGGGTTCCTTCTCAAGACGGAGGATCCAGTGCAGTGACTCAACTCCTTTCACGCCTTTCCTTCGGAATAACTACAGTTTTTCGATATTTCATATATAGATAATTGTCATTATTATTAATAGTTAACTATCTTAATCATTTCATGTTAATTGTTAATTAAATATAATTTGAAGCCTAAAATTGTTTATTTTACGATTGTTCCATACATTAATTTTATCAAAGGGGGAGGAGGTGAATTGATGTTCAATTATGTAACACGAGGTCACGCCTGACCTTTGCCACTTACTGGCTGAATGTTGACCACCATATCTATTTTCCCGATAATCCATTTTCATACATTTTTTTTGTTTTGTTTTCATGGCCGGAAGTCTAATTCACACTTTTAGTACCACAGGAACCCACTACCACCATCTTTGTTCCTGACTCTGTTGGTTGGTTGGTGGTCGCTGTCTGTTTTCTATTTTATTTATTTGTTTAATTATTTATTTGTGAAATGTACAAATTACCTATTTAAGTTTTATTTTTTGATAATAGTATAATTCTGTTTAGCAAAAGTTCCAATGTTCTCATTTTAACCTTAATATTAACATATAATGATTTTGCAATATATTTAGAAAGTACATCTTACATAATACGTTTTCACAGGACATTTCTTAATAGCGTATAATGGTTGAGGTTCATCGCGATGAATACTTATATGAAGAAGATACTCCTCTCCTCCTCCTCCTCCTCTTCCACCTTCTGTGGTTTGTGTCCTTTGGGGGAAGGTTTCTCTCTCCTGCTTCCGTTTCCTCTGCTAATTCTCTGTTGCACCGAACTAATTTACTCCATATATTGGTTGCCAGTCTGTATAATCTCTGATTAATTGGTTCTGCTTTGTATCTTTTGTGTATTTGTTCTATTAATCAGATCTTCATCTTCTCGGTTGTTTCTCACTGCAGACCTTAATTTAGTCTTATTTTGTAATTTTGTGTAATGCACTTATATTGGAAGTCGATGCTGCTAAACACGTGGGTATTGGTGGGTGTTCCATGATTGGTCTTATTATTAGGCTTTTGTGGAAATGGATCTCAGTATTTGTGTTCTCATTCCTAAACTTCTGGAGAAGAAGAAATTCCAATTGCACAACTTCCTCTGAATGGAGGAGGCTGCTCTTCCACAGTCCCCCAACAACGGCGTCAGTAATCAAGGTATAGACAGAGCGCTCATATTGTACGAGCAACGTAACAGCAAGACTAATAAAGAAGACATTTATTCACAATATAATACGTGTCATGCCTCAAGGTTTGTTTTGTCTCCTAAAAGGCAAATGGGTGTCGTTGCTATAGCCTTAGTCTCTCTCTCTCTCTCTCTCTCTCTCTCTCTCTCTCTTTTTCACTACTTCCTTTGGATGAAACTGTATGGCGATTGTGTACGTATGTGTATGTATGTGTGTGTGTGTGTGCGTGTGTGAGAGAGAGAGAGAGGAGGAAGGAGGAAGAGGAGGAGAGGGAGGATCGAGAGAGAGAGAGAGAGAGAGAGTTGTACACACAAAAGGACAGTGCGAGGATACCGTGACATTCTCCCGTCCGAATGATTCCGCTGATGTGCGTGCGGTTTGAATATATATATATATATATATATATATATATATTATATATATATATATATATATATATATATTATATATATGATATTTGGTGATGACTGACTTCAACCAAAATCAGGCGCGATCCTCCTAACGACACATTCAGAATTAACTTCTCCCTCAATGACGAAAGCAATCAAACGTGTGTCCATCCATCACTCGGGAACCAAGTTAACGAGGCGCCATTTCCGTCGAAGTGCGGGTTGGAAGAACAGGTCTTCCTCCTTTCCCCTCCCTCTTCAGACACTCGTTCAGTACAGTGTGCTATGCACCGCCTCTGCTATGGTCGGGAATTGCTTGTAGTGCAGAGCATTTCCCCCCTTAAAGTTTCCATACTGCTGTATTAGATGCCATGAAAATGTAGGCCAGTCTTTTTACACTCTAGTTTTTTTTTTTTTTTTTTTTTTTTTGGGTCGAGCGTCCCCGAGCACTGTGGAAAGGAAAGGCAGCAAAACTGAATGTTTCAGGAATATGAAAAGGGGTCTGATCTAGGAGGGGTCTATTGTGGCGTCGTCCTTTTACCACTGCCAACCTCCACCCCCTCCCTTCTCTCCACTCCCCCCCTTCCCTCTCCCTACATGCTGGGGACCTCCTCGGCATATCTAGGGACTGAAACAACCTGGCAAGATTCGATAAGTAAAACCATAGTTTTATTGTGTTATGCATTTTTCCCCTATGCCTTTGCATTCAATAATGAATAATATATGCGCTAAGTGGGACACGGTGCGACTTTGGCATTTCATTTTGCGTCTCCCTTCCCTGACACCCCCCCCCCCCGCCCCCCTGAAAAGACCGATTTTTACATTGTGATCCCCTAGATTTGCGTATTAATATAGCACACGGTTGGCGGGATGGAAGGGAGGTGGGGGGGGGGGGGGGGGGGGGGGGGGTGAGGTTGGGATCTAGCCATACCCAGTCGGTCGGTAGTATTCATACTGAAGGTTAAGCTGCCTTGGCCTTCCCAGGACTTTAGTGAAGCACTTTATTCCATGGCACTTATCCGAGGCACGTAATATGGCATTGTAGTAGCATCTTCTTCCTTACTCCAACACACCTTCTGCAGTTATTTATGCTCGAGAGAACCAACTACACCGGTGACTTCTGTTGAAGCGAAGGTTAGGACAGTGAAACCGAGGCCTGAAAAATTTGGAATTTGGATCAGTAAATCGACATATATCAATTTTCACAAACTTTTATATTTGCAGTCCCCATAAAACAAGACTGTGTTTTCTGACTAGTACTCAGGCAATCTTTAAATATCAGTGTAATACTCCCAATGGTTTGAAAATCTCTAGATACGTAAGTTTCATCTAGAGAGCCTGATCAGTTTCTCCATAGGTCTGGAATGTCTTTTGATTTACTGCATATTGAGAAAATCGGTTGCCTTTAATAATTACCTTAAACTAGTAAGAAATATTGGTAGTACTTTCGCTAGGAGTTTATAACTTTCCCCTCAACTAGTATTTAATGATACTAGTGCAGATATTTTTCACACTTCATTATGAAAAGTCGAATTCAAATCTTCTAGAGACCTTCAGAAACAGGAATTTCCTTAAGTCTACAATTAAACATCTAATTTACTGGTGAGGCAGGATTAACTTAGCTTCTGCAAATCCTGTTTTTTATTACAGCCTTATGCGGATTAGTAATACAACTCATGCTTTCACACATCGAGGTCAAAAGCCCTTCTGAAAGCCTGAACACCCAAAACCAGTTTCAGAGTAGCACCAGGAATGTAGAGAGGAAACTGACAACAGAACTCCAATCACGACTACACTGGAAGATTGAGTGACAACCTTTAGTGAAAACTAGAGACGAGTTTCATAATCACATTCTCTTGAAAACTCCAATATTATGAGCTGCGTTTGGAACTCCACAAGTTTCTTCCAGCCATGACAAGATCTATGGAAACCGAAATAGATTCACTCGTTTATCAAGAAAAAAAACTGGTAAATGACAAACAGACTCAAATACTATGCACTTACTGGATGCCAAGTAATACTGGTTTAATTACAAGCAAAAAGAATTATATATATATATACACGCACAGCACGCATATCATATATATATATATATATATATATATATATATATATATATATATATATATATATATATATATATATGTGTGTGTGTGTGTGTGTGTGTATATGTGTGTGTGTGTGTGTAATAGAAAGAGTATGACCAGCAGAAACTTCAGCATTTTTTCCTTGAACTGTATTTTTATCCAACGCCTACGTTTCGGGATACAAATCCCATCTTCAGAGCTAAAAACAGGGAAAAAATTAAAATTCTATACATTAAATCACACTAATATGGGACACAGTAGTAAATTATACTTTTTAAAAAATTATATAGATTAATTATCATTACATCAGTGAAATTCGAATTTTATATAAATGCAAAATGGTAACTAATTAAATAAACAAAATAAATAAACAAAACACTTAAAAGCACGAAAACCATACGTGAACAACTAAGAAAATTACATTATTACTAAAGACAGAAGAAAAATATTGAAGATTAATCCTAACAGGCATAGTCATGGCAGCATTTTTACTGTTCACTTTGGCCACAGCCATAAACAGAATCTAAGCATAAATAGCAAAGTGGCTTTTATTCTATATTTTTGCAGCTCGGTTTCAGGCTTTAGAGACGGGAAAGAATGTTAAAAATCTGCGGATTTCCCCCATTTGGGAGGAAAAATCTGAAATTCTGCAACACAAAAAATATGTAGATTATAATTAATCTGTAGATCTGGCACACTGCAAAACGTTTCAACAGGCAACTGGGGAAGTTGATTACCCGCTCTCTCTCTCTCTCTCTCTCTCTCAGAGAATTTTCGTCTCTATTCCCCCAAACTGTAAGGCTGAGAATTGCGAATCTCACGCCTCAAAGCTTATACCTACAGTCATTGTCTGCTGTAATAAACTAAATATGCTCATGCATTTGTTTCTCAGTGACCTTCGTTGTTGCAACGCCAGATCTGTTAGATCAATCAATCAATCAGAGGGTTTGGCCAACGCTCTATTTAGTATGTAGAATTGGAAAAAAATATAAATTATATTGTTTCGATATCAGTAATACGAATCTTTGCTCGTTGTTGCTGAAACACAGCATTATGAAATAGATTCTCTCTCTCTCTCTCTCTCTCTCTCTCTCTCTCTCTCCTCAACAGTGACACCTTCTGTTGGGAAATCAAGGATATAAGTAGCTTCCCGGAGCAGAGCTCAAATAGGCCTATATAAGTCTATTTAACGCTATTTGATCGCTAGTTGACAGCGGTTAGTTTTCTACATTATTTAATACCTTGTGATTGCAGTTATATATAATATATATATATATATATATATATATATATATATATATATATGATATATATATGAAATTTGACTGTGACAGTGAAATCATAATGGGCAATGAATTCATGGTGACAGTGAATTACCAACGCCAATTAATTCATTCTGACAGTGAATTCATTGTGCCAGAGAATTCTTTGTAACAGTTAATTCATGGTGGCGGTGAATTCAATGTAACAGTAAATTAACGATGACAATGAATTCATGGTGACAGTGAATTCACTCTGAAGAAAGAAAGCATTCTTGGTTTAAATAAAAACTGGTTTAATAATAATAATGATCGTGATTTAGCCCTCAGCTGATTCCAAAAGTGACTTCATAATTGACGCCATAGAGGATCATGTTTTAATCATATTGCCTTATTTCCTTTATACATGAAAGGTTAAAGAGTTTCCAGACTCGGTCTAGAAACATTAACGGGCAACAAATTCGTAACAATGATGTGGGTTTTCACTTTAAAAATAAAGATCATGATTAGGTTAATGTATTAGAACTGTGTGAACTCGAAATGCCTGTTATGAGCTTCTGCGTTCTCGATTATTTTCACTAGCTCACTGCTGTACAAGTGTCAATTCATATATATTAAAGGCATAACTACACGTGTGGAAACACAGTGATCATTTCTATAACTGTCAGTGGTTCAAAGCAGACACACGCACTCTCTCTCACACACACACACACACACACACACACACACACACACACACATATATATTATATATATGATATATATATATATATATCTATATATATATATATATATATACTATATATTATATATAAATGAGAGAGAGAGAGAAACGACACGTGTAGTGTTTGTGAAGTCATGAATGTGCGTCTACAACATTACATTCTCTCTCTCTCTCTCTCCCTCTCTCTCTCTCTCTCTCTCGCTCTCTCTCTCTCTCTCTATCTCTGCTCTCGCCTTCTCTCTCTCTCTCTCTCTCTCAGTGGTTTTTCTTCAAATTGCATGTCATTTGAAATATATAATTTACAGATTAATATTTTTATTTCCCAGCCCCGTCTCCCTCCCTCAAAATATAAAAAAAGGGTTCACAAGTTTGCTTTCCTATGTGGAATACAATATACAAAATAAAATTATATATTTCAAAAGCAGAATAAGACCGAAGACGTCTGTTGTCCAGCGGAATAAACTGAAGCTAAAGGGAGAAGAAGAAGAAGAAGAAGAAGAAGAAGAAGAAGAAGAAGAAAAGATTGGCGATTAATCCAAACCGAAAACAAGTGACGGTCTGATGACAATGGATCTTTTTAGACTTTCCGACTGGCAGTCCAGGGTCAGACTATGTAGCCGTAGGGGGTAGTGCCGTCAGTGCACCTCACGTGGTGCGCTGTAGGTATTAACTTAACGTCCTCTGTAGCCTCCCTTCGGCCAGTCATTTCTTTTACTGTACCTCCATTCCTCTTCTCTGTCTTCCATCTTGCTGTCCTTAACCCTCTGTTAATACTTTCTTCATAATACAACTTCTTTGAGGAAGCTGTCCTCCTGTGACGCCTTTCATAACGCCTCTACGTCAATGTTCCTTGCAGCGCTGAATGACCTCGTAGGTCCCAGCGCTTGCCATCAGGCCTAGATCTCATATTCCTATGCCAGTTCCGGGATCAGAGAGTCGATAGTCGATGAGTTCAGAATTTGGCGTCAAAATAGAATAGAATAGAATATAGAATTGAGACCGAGGGCCAAGCTCTGGGACCCGTGAGGTTATTCAGCTGAAAGGGAAATTGAGAGTACGAAGGCTTGACAGGTGTCAGAGCAGTTGCAATGTGAAACAGATGTCACGAGAGGGTTAAGGAAAGTCAGATGGCAGAGAGAGAATATGAACGAAGCAAGACTAAAACGAGGAAAGAATATAATGGTACATAAAAACGATTGCTATCATTCCTTATATGAAATTCTGGATTCCCCTAAAAATTTGGTCCCCATCAAATATTCTGGGATTTAAATAGCCAGGCCAGTTCCTGAGGTATACTGAAATCACGTGCATCTGCTGTGATTAAAGTTTTAACAACATATAAATATAAAAAAATATATATATATATATATATATATAGAAATTATATATTCTATATATTAGCTATATATATATATCATATATATATCTATATATATATATATATATAGATTATATATATATATATATATATATATATATATATATATATCTATATATATATAATATATATATATATATATCTATATATATATATATATATATATATATACTATATCTCAACACACAATCACGTGTGGAACAGACATTAAGTTTCTGACTCATACCGAGATCGAACCCAGGTGTTTCAATTGAAAGGTTTCGTTGGTGAAGCCCTTCTTGCCTTTCAATTGAAAGACCTGGGTTGGATCCCGGTATGAATCAGAAATGTATGTATGTATCCACATATAGTGTTTGTTGTGAGTTGATCATGTATAGTGTACCCATCGACATACAACCCACTCGGGCTGTGAGGAGGAGGAGGAACACCTGGAGACTGGATGACGACGAAGGCGAAGCTCAGGTGTCGGCAAAATCACCTCCTGTTTTGCGCACGAGTGATGAATGGCCTCTCAAACAGCAGCAGGCCCTTCACGGCTGCTGTTGCTGTCTGGAAAATTCCCCCATTTATTGGAACTGAATAATTAGATATTGGCGCCGTTCGTCGAGTAGTGACCTCGACGTTAGAGTGTTGCTTTGAAGCGTCCTCTGTGAATCATACATTAGCTTCCACATGACTTTGTGCGTCGCTGTTTTCGCTTCCTGAATTCATGCCAACCTCCTCCTCCTCCTCCTCCTCCTTCAATCAGGAGACAACACAATAACCAAGTCTGAGTCACAACAGAGCAGCAATTCCTGATGTTAATCACTATTTTGACCCCGCGTCGTGGTAATGCCGTCAGTGTCTCTTATGTGGTGCACTGTGGGTGTTGCTTAAGGTTCTTTGCGGCGTCCCCTCTGGCCCTTAGCTGCAACCCCTTTCATTCTTCCTTCCATCTTACTTTCCACCCTCTCCTAACAATTGCTTCACAGTGCAAATGTCTTGAGGTTTTCCTCCTGTTACACCGTCCAGACCTCTTATTGTCAATTCTTCTTTCCAGCGCTGAATGACCTCATGGTTCCCAGGGCTTGGCCTTTGGCCTAAACCGTATATTCCATTCCACAAACGAATCATGATGTTAATCCCTGATTTGAAAAGTTTCCATCACTTGATTAAAGATTGAAATTGTATTGAACTATGTTGCTCTCTCTCTCTCTCTCTCTCTCTCTCTCTCTCTCTCTCTCTCTCTCTCTCGATGTCTGACGTTAACCAAGTGGGTTTTATTTTTTATCGTGAATCTCATTTCGAAGTCATCAGTTGTGCGCCGTCATCTTACTTTGTCCATAATTGTGACCTCGTTTTGCTGTCTTCAAATGATCGATGTTTCGAAGAAGCAGAGAAGAAGACTGACTGATTCCATGCTCAGGAATTAGAGAAATGTTCTAGTGGATGACATCGAATTCACTCGACCTCGGAAGTTATTCCAAAGTCTAGTGAATTCGTTGTGAGCTGCTGGTTTTTTGATTAACACTTGTCACCATAAATTGAATGGAATGGAATATAAAATTTAGGCCAAAGCCAATCGCTGGGGCCTATGAGGTCATTCGGTACTGACAGGGAGACTGGGAATAAAAGGTTTGAAAGGTGTTAAAAGGGCGAAAACCTCAAAGCATTTGCACTATGAAACATTGTTAGGAGAAAGTGGAAAGACAGATAATATGAAAGGAGGTACAGTAAAAGGAATGAAAAGGGTTGCTGGTAGGGCACGGAGGGATGCTACTATGAGCCTTCAGTAATGCCTACAGTTCACCGCGTGAGATGCACTGACGTCACTATCCCCCCTACGAATAAGATGAATTTTGACTTTTGAAAAGAATGCAAAGTGAATGCGCACCAAATCTGTGTTACTGTCGCTTCGAGAGAAATTGCCCGAATCAAATTTGAGGCTTAATTCTCGTGCGAGAAATCATTTCTCTGGCTCCTTCTCCTCTTCCCCCTCCCCCTCCTCCTCCTCCTCCTCTTACTCCTCCCACTGCCAATCATCCCTGTCGGGATTTTCCTTATTAGCAACTTTGAAACGACGGATTATTCGTCAAAATTTCGATCACGAGAGAGTAGTTACTTGCTCGTTTGGATATGTATACATTCCCGCGATCCCCTGACCTTCAGCCTACGTGCACAATATCTCTCTCCTCTCTCTCTCTCTCTCTCTCTGCTTGTTTTACCGTACCACAATGAAATTTTTCGAGAAATAATATTTACATATCTATACGTATGTAGGTTTGATGTTATGTATGTATGTATGTATGTAGTATGTATGTATGTATGTATGTATGTATGTATGTATGTATGTATGTATGTATGCATGTATGTATGTATTTTCATTTCCTAATATGGGGCCATTATTATTATTATTATTCCCCATAGCAAGGGAAGGAAGGCTCCCGAGGAAAACAAGACAGCTCTCCTCACCGATACAGACATATATAGCTACTACTTGATGGTGAAAGAGCCCCCTATGAGACAACGTCCACACCGTCGGCCTCTTCATTCGGCTTCACAGAAGTTCATGATCTTTGAAATTCCTCCTAAATCTTAATTTTGTCTCCGTGATGGAAGTCAGCAAGATATATAGAAAATGAGTAAGAGAGAGAGAGAGAGAGACTTATGATGACCTTGAACTCGTTCCATTATGGGTTCTGTATCGTAAAATATGAGCTTCATTTTCACGCCAGTACGGAATCGTTGTCATTTTTTCAGAACTATTCTAACCCACAAAACACATCATTTGCAACTATATGTTCTCCTTCAGAAAATTCCGAATCCGTAGGAAGAGATTTGCATATTTCTCCCTATGGGTAGAG
Organism: Macrobrachium nipponense; assembly: GCF_015104395.2. NCBI lineage: Eukaryota > Metazoa > Arthropoda > Malacostraca > Decapoda > Palaemonidae > Macrobrachium > Macrobrachium nipponense. Next base: position 71,989,467 of record NC_061091.1, on the reverse strand, counting down.
ATTTATCGCCAGAAGAGCTGACAAGGTCTCACAGAAGACGTTCTTGGGGCAACTGAACGGACGATTCATTTTATTTGACTCTAATCTGTTTTAACAGAAGCTCTGATAAGGTCATTTAAATGTGGTTCTATTTAATTTTTATGGTGTCATTTGGTTTTCCTTCCAATATTTCCTTTGCTAATTCATTGAGCTGCTGTGACAGATTTTCAGAGAACTTTTGAGCGGACTTTGAACTCTGGAGTCGCTGGAAGGGTCGTCAGTGTTAGGTGGAAGATCCCTCTTCGTCAGGATCAGACTCATTGCACATCAAGTCTTTTGTTCTCTCCCTAAAGCAGCTGTGCTGACCACTTCCATTTTGACGCCCCTTTCTCCAGTAATAATAATAATAATAATAATAATGATAATAATAATAATAATAATAATAAAATAATAATAATAATAATAATAATAATAATAATAATAATAATAATAATAATAATAATAATAATGATTAGTACAAAATACTTGCATTATGCTATATATCCCTGTGAACCATTATATTATTTATTCGAAGTTGAAATTAACGAATTCCTCGATTGAAAACCAATGGAAAATAGTCCTCATTGCGCCTTTTAATTTCCACACTTGTTGTCACCCCCCTGAAAAGTTGAACTATTCCAAGGGGGTGATTTACCCCCCATCTGCCACGAGTTCTTTAAACAAAAAACCTAAACCCTGATATTATCACAGGTGTTGCGGACAAATGACTTTGAGCCGACACTGGATGGCGTCAGGAGGCTAACACGCAGTGCCTGCAGGGCTCCCTGAAACATTACGTTCATTAACCCACTTCCTTTTATCTAATTCCCTCTTTTGGAGTCTATTTCTATTTCACGCAGATTTTAAAACAAATGCCCTCCCTCACAACTCCGCAATATCTATTTATTGATTTATTTTGTCTTTTTTAATAAGTGAGATCTCTTCTTATATTTCCCTTTACCTCCTCTTACTTCTTCCTATTGAACACAGTATTCTTTGGAAGCTTGAATAACAAGTCAATGGTCCATGTGGGCTTGTTACATTCGAATAGGTTTCATCTTCTGAATAACAATAATAATAATAATAATAATAATAATAATAATAATAATAATAATAATAATAATAATAATAATAATAATAATAATGATGATGATGTTGATAATGATAATAATAAATAATAATAATCCTTTAATCTTTTCAGCCTCTAAGATGTCCTTGTTCATATAATCGCAATTTTCAGACGTGAACTTCCTACAGCTCCGAGCACATTTTCTCCTCAGGTGTCAATTTGGTTTTTCGAGACCTTTGAACAATTGGCAGACTGACGCTCTTCTGTAAATTATATTTAAAAAGGTTGTAAAACCCAACACTGAAAATGAGGACAATCTTCCTTACCGATTTCCTGATTGCGTGTTAACTTCCAAAGAATTTTTAGTCGTACAAAATATTTCTCGTTTCTTATGTTAGAATCGTTTGATATGAAGTAGCAGCAGCAGATGTCACCTTGCTGCATATCAGCCTGCTCCTCTGCATGATATTATACCCCAAAACTACCCGTCTGTCACTTCTGTTTCCTTCATTGTTTTGTCATTGACATTAAATGCTCTTTCTGAACCTTTGAAGAAAAACCCTGAGATACTCTAATACAAAATAGTTGTATAAATGTTCTTGGGAGCCATAGGTGCGTTTGATCAATTTTAAACGCTTGTTATTTCGTTATTGTGATCTCATGTCCTGGTTCAGTTCAGCCAGTCTGATCGGAACGGTGTTCTTGATGCACGTTAAAGTAATGCTGAAATAGTAAGGACGGAAAATTTCGAATTAACTGATGCTTACAGTCACAAGCAAACACATTTGGGTGCGCAAGGAATTGGAAGGAAATCAAGCTGTTCTGAAGAGAGAACAAACTAAACAGAAACAAAGATTGTTTCACATTTTATAACACATTTCTCATCATCTTCACATCCGAGGGTTATTAATGACTGAAGTCAAATCAGTAAGGTAGAATAACGGAGTTCTTTAACAAATTCCTAACAAAATATTCTATGCCTCATTGTAGTAGGTGTCTCCCTTTCTCCATGTCAATTTTTTTTATATAGAAAGTGGTTATATTTTTCGCATATTCCTCTGTATTTTTTCTTATTTTTAAATGTTCTAAATGGAAAAGGCTAGTTTACATCTTTCATAAAATTACAGTCGTTTCAGACAAACTGAATCGTTTCGGGGGTAATGAAAATTGTCAGTGAATGAATTCGCCAAATGTCAGCAGCCTATTCATGGATAAGCGAGCGTTTTCCTGGTGTTCGCTTCCCTGTTATTTTCTGTCTCGTCTGTCAGGTAGTGTTCTGTAGAGAACATTTTCCATATACTGTCCAGGAGCTGGTTTTAAACTGGGTCGTTTTAAAACATGTTTTATATTTGCTTCTGCATCTTTTCAGTGATCAATAAAAGGAAGTGTTTGCAAAACACTCTTAAGCTTAAAAGTAGCGCTTTCAAGATTTCGACAGGCGGACAGAATTGAAGAACTATTTCCCTAATCCATCATCTTTTATTCAGGTCTTATGTAGACTGCAGCAAAGGAAATATAGCTTTAATGTTTGTCATCGTTAAAGAAAAACTAAAACACAGGAATAATTAGAAACAAACAGTGATGAGAAAAATGGTTGAATCCAGAAATATCTTGGGGAACGTCATCGGTCTTTGTCGGATAAGAAATGTCCAACTTTTCTTAATTGAGATTTCCAACCCAATTGTTGTTAAAATGTAAGAAGAGAAACGGAAGAAAGAAAAGGCTTGAGAAATAGATATGGCATTCAATCGAGCTTCTTCGACATCCCTTACGTTCCAGCAGCCTTCGTATAGATTCGTATGGATTCATCGAATACCCATTTTTTTAGTTTCATAAAAAAAAATGATAAGAATGTGGTTTTGTTATTTATTGTACTGTGGAGGATTGAATTTTCTGTTTTTGCCAAATTCTTCCGTTGGTGAGAGAGAGAGAGAGAGAGAGAGAGAGAGAGAGAGAGAGAGAGAGAGAGAGAGAGAGAAAGCGGTGGTTGGTGGAGCGGTAGTTTGTGATAGAAACAACTGTGAGTGTAATTGAGGTAGTTATTTATTTTGTTTTTTGTTTTTGCATTTTATTACGATAGCGAGTGTTTCGAGTGAGTGCTTTTTTGGTTCTGGCTACATCAGAAAGTGAACGTGTTTTCGGCCGCCTGGATTATTTTTTTTTATTTATTTATTTTTTTTTGGATTATCTTTGTCTTGATTTTGACAGACCTAAGTTCCTCCTTAACCTTCCTCTATCTACATTGCTCGCCACCTTAGCTGTAGATAAGGCTTAATTGTCTCCTTATCTTCCGGCATTCAGTTTTGGATTGCGGACTATTGCGTGGAACTGGATTACGGATTGGATTGTTCTTCAAGGATTGGTACGATAGATGTTGACGACTCGGAATGAACCTTGATTGTGGAAGATTGTGGCCAAGGATATAGTATTGATATTGATGATGACTATGGCTGGAACTTGGAATTGATGGTGGATACGTTCTTGGAGGATTGATATTCCTGAAGTTGACGACTGGAACGAATTTGGATTGAGATTGACGTGGAAGAACGTGGCTCAAGTGCCATAGTTTGAAGTGCTGGAGGCACTATTCGCCTATAAGGACACTTATATATACATCTCGTATAATCTTCGGTTGAGTTCGTTCATGTTAGGTTGTGTGTTCCCTTTGGTTATTGGGTTTTTGTGTTTTGAATTAGGAAATATAGTGTTTATGTATTTGAGTGGTTTAAATATCCTTTTATCCAAGAGTCTGGTTACAGATAACGTAAGTAGAAAGTTGTGTAGTGAGGAGACTACTATTGTCTGTAAGGGGGATCAAGGGTGTGGGGTTACATTTTCACTCATGTTCCTTCTACCCACTGAGCTTCAGACAGAAGAACTTGCTTGGACACCTACCTAGTGTGTCAATCAATGTAGAAGTCCCTGAGGACACCCCTCAGAGACAATAACATTCAAGAAATCATAGATATTATATATTATATCCTGAAGTTCTTTGAAGAAATACTTTTAAAAAATCCATGAGAATAAATACCGTCACGAAAAGATTGGTTTATTCTGCTTATTCTAATTATTTAGGGCAAAGCGAATATGAAAATCAAAAAGAGTTTATTAATATCCTGATACAACGGTCAAACAACAGTCCTACAGCCATTCCAATCTTATCCTTCGCTTTGTAAAGGTTAATATTCTTATTTAATCTTAAATTTCGTCAATTTTAATGTCACCTTGTAAATAATTTTAGTTTTTTTTAGTTCTTAACAGTTGGTTATTTATGAATAACTTTAGTTTTTTTTTATATCATTTTTTAAATTAGCAAGTAAACTTTAATTTTATATTTCATAAATGTGCATTACTTTTATATTACAGACTGATGATTTGTCAGGAGGGCACGACACGTATCTTATTAAACTCTTATTGATCTTCTGAGTTTCGGTAACCTAATATATATATATATATATATATATATATATATATATATATATATATATATCTTTATTGTTTTCTGCTTTGGCGGCTGTATTCAAGCTAAAGTACTTCTTCACAACCAGCAACGAAGTGATTACCAATTTCCTTTCTCTTATCTTCATTTGAATGTCTGTGCACATCGAAATATTCTATATATTTGTTTGGCAGAC
>NC_061091.1:71980387-71982887 GCF_015104395.2 Macrobrachium nipponense | reverse complement strand
TTGAAAGGAGTGGGTTTTTGTTTAAATATTTCAGGGTTATGGGATTGGTTCAAGAGGTCAAAACAATTTTTTCTTTCCCCATAGTGAAGTGTTTTCTTTATTTGCACGTGTTTATAATAGACGTATGCATTCGTCTTTGTTTAAAACATAGGAGTGTATTTTTCTATGCATGGGAACTGTGCTTAGATAAGCATATTTGGCTTAGTGACACAGAGCGGCCACAATTTTAAGGGCTCAGCACATTTCTGCAGAGAGGCGCCTTGCATTGCGAGGGTACGGGCATCCCTCGGGGGATAGTAGCATGGCAGGTACCACTAGCCTCACTCGAGAGATAGTGCAGGGGAGGGTGTTGCGAGATGGGGGATACTACTGGTATGCCTCGGGCTGTTCTGCCGCTCGACTGAGGGGTTGTTCTCACGGGGGGGAGAAATTTTTTTTTCTCAGTGTGGGTGAACTCCCCCTTTTCCTTTTTTTTCTTTGTGTTGGAGATGGATTTGGCCTTGACATTGAATGCTAAGATGTCAGCTGATTGATAAGTTGATGAAGTGAAATGCCCGTAGAGTTTTTTTTTAAAGAAAAGATATTTTTTTTTTTCTCTCTCTTGGACGAAGAGAAAAGGAAATAAAAGGAGATTTTTCTTTTACGAAAATGAGGGGAAAAGTAGTTAACATGCACGGGATGTGTTATATGTTTCTTTGTGCCTTGAAAGACACAAATATATTGGGGATACACAGATTATTTTTTTTTATTGTGTTGGAGAAATTACTTTGAAATGCCGATGATTGGTGTTGTATCTGTGTTGTGTGGCAATGGTGTTATGTCATGGTGTTGCATGCTGGAGAAATTGTATGTCATAGGATTCAGCAATACTGTTGTATGCTATTTGAATTTCACCCTTACTTGAGATTATTGCTATGGAGAGTTATTATTATTATTATTAATAATTATTATACTTGAGATGTGTCACGGGAGGTTTGCCTAAGTATAATTATCATTACGGGAGAATTGTTTTGCGAGAGATTTGAGATATTTCATGGGAGATTATTTGATAATTATTACAGATAATTATTCAAGGAGAATTATTACAATGAATTAATGGGAGAAGTCTTGTGTTAATTATTTGTTGAGTTTTTGTAACTTTGGAGAATATTTCAGTGATTCACGGGGATGAGTTTTGCTGAATCTTGATGAATCTGGCTGAATCTTGGTGAATTGTGTGGGATTTTGCTGAATTTTGTGCTGAATTTTTGGAGAATGGACAAGCATTAACATTGGTGATATTTTTTTGTACTGATACTGATGATTTTGATGATAGCAATTTTTTGGTGATTTTTGTGATAATGATATTTCTGATACTGATTTTTTTTATGTACTAATACGTGGGTGCCGTAATGCTGTCAAGGGAGGTGAAATCTTTTGTGATTATGGGAAGAACTAACAACACATTGTTTTAGTTTTTTTCTTTCTTTTTTTTTATGAGTTCAGCAGATAATTGCTTGACATCTAGTGAGTTACGGGAGATAGTTAATGGTGCCGTTGATTTTTCTTTTCTCCTTTTTTGAAAGTTAGCCATAGCTGACACAAGTTTTTTTTTTACCATGGGTGAATTTGAATTTGTTTTTTCTCTCCAGTTAGTGTGAATATTATCTCAGTTCATGACTTAGAGTCATTTAAGAGAAAGTGTTTGTGTTTTAGCTATTTGATGCTATAGAGTAATATAGGGGAGAATTTCTTGCACGTTTTGATTGCATACGTAATGGCACTACATTTTTTCTCTGGATATTTGTGTTCCAGAAATTGTGAGTTTTCTTGCGCAATACATTAGTTGTATTTGTGACAACTTTGTGAGAGATAGGAAACTTGGTTAAGTTTTCTAATGGCTATGTCGTAGTGCATATGGGGAAGTCTTTGCTTAGACACTGCGAGTTGGGAGTTCTGTTATAATGAGTTGTGGCACATTGATGATTTTTTCTAGAATTTTCTAGACAGTTTTATTTGCCGAGTTTTTGCCCTTTTTTAGCAGTTATGCTAAATGGAGTGAGTTTTTATAGTTTTTTACTATAACATTGAGTTATTCTCTGGAGAATTGGAGTTATAATTGAGATATATTATTTTGGAGAGATAATTGGAGGTATATATTATTTTGGAGTTATATTTTGAGATATAATATATGGGAGATATATATTTTTGGCCATTTATGATATTTGCCAATAGTGGTATGAGCTATGTTTAGTTCAATTATTTTGCAGCCATCTTTGTTGCAAATGGAGACACATATTTGGAGATTATGGGGCAATATTTGTGAGTGTGTGAGTTAGTTGCCTTGAGTGCACATTTTTTGGAGATATATATTTATTTGGAGCCTTGTTTTGTTCCACATGGAGTTATTGGGGAAATAGAGGTAAATATTTTGTATTTGCCGAAATAGAGGTGATTATTCTCTATTCCTGGAGTGGTGTCTTTTTTTTTACTGACATGTGGCTATTGGAGAAATAAGAGA
>NC_061091.1:71955387-71975387 GCF_015104395.2 Macrobrachium nipponense | reverse complement strand
GGCCTCTTCATCTACCTACACAAACGTTCATGTCCAGTGAGCACGTCAAGCTCCTGTGAGTCTTTGTAGGTGCGTCAATAAGTTAGAGATGTTCAGAGTCAATCTCTGAAATTCCTTCGAAATCTGAATTCTCTCCCTGATGATAGTCTGCACAATATGAGAGAGAGAGAGAGAGAGAGAGAGAGAGAGAGAGAGAGAGAGAGAGAGAGAGAGAGAGAGAAATTTAGGTTGACCCTGAGCTCGCTTACATATTGTCTATTGTCAGATCTGAATTGCGTTTCCTATTCTTCCATTGCATGGGTGCCATTTAAACGTAATTTTGGAATAGCTGAAGTACCTCAATTAGAACTATGTAATCCCCTGGTTGGAGACAAATCTTTGAATTAGAAAATCCCGAATTCCTAAGAAGAGACCTGCAAATTTTTCCTTGCGAGAAGATTCGTTTTAAATTTAAACTTGCCATCTTTTTTATGGAACCTGTCAAGATTGGTTTAAAAACTAAATATAACTGAATTCCATTTTAGGAAGTTATCTGGATTTACTTCCAAAATTTTCTTTTGCTAATCAATTGACCTACAATGGCAGATGTCCCAGAGGAACCTTTTGTGAGGATGGATTTGGAACTTTAAAATCACTGACTCATGTGTCGGAGCTACGTGAATGACGAATCCCCCATCCCCAGACGCAGACTTATTCAACTCTTCTCTTATGCGGCCATGTTGACCAGTTCCATTTTGGCGTCCCTTTGTCCCATTCGATATGGAATACTTCCATCGTTTCGTTCAGAGACACCCTGTATCGATGTGGTCCTTCTTATCATTTATTCAGTTCATTTCAAAGAAAACAAATTTATCGAACGAAAAGCAATGAAAAGGGGGAGTCCACACTGGGTCTTCCTTCTAACACTTGTTGTTACCCCCGTTGGATGTTAAACTACCCCGGAGGGTGGGGGGCGGTGAGGGCCCATTTACCCCTAATCTGCGACATCTGTTGTTCCAAACCGAACACAAAACCTTGATGCGGGGGTATTGGGGACAACTAACTTTGCGACGCCACTGGCTGAGATCAGGTGGCTGGAATGTGAAATGGGTTCATTGCTGAAAATGATGATCAACAATCTCTTTGCTTCGGCCTCATTCCCCCTTCGAAACCTATTTGTATTCACACAGTTTTGAAATGAAATAATGCCTTCCCTCCCTCACACCTTCTCGGCAGTATTATCAATAAGCCTTTAAATTAGTTTAAGCTGTCGCAAATGTTCTTCTTCCTTTAATGCAGTTTTCAGACGTTGGATGTAACTCGTATCATTTTGACTTTCGAAGACCTACAACTGCTAGCAGCCTCCTGTGGTGGTTCACTATTGCTCTTTAGGAAATGTTGTTTATATACTTGTTCAACAGAAAAAGATAGAGGCCATGAAAATGACGAAAGTCCCCATCCATGTCCAGATTTTCCACTGCATTCCAAAATCAAAAGACCTTTTAGATGTAAAAAAAAGATCCTTTGGGTTTCCTTAGTTATGATCAATGTGTATGAAAGAGCCGTCACTCTGGTAAATATCAGATGGCTCCTGTGCATGATATCATAGCCTCACAGCTACATGTCTGCTGCATTTTTTTTTCTTTATTGAAATGAACGAATGCATCGGTTGAAAAGCAAATACAATGAAAAATAGTCCTTATTGCGCCTTTCAACTTACACACTTGTTGTCACCCCCCTGGAATGTTAACTACCCCAAGGGAGTGATTTACCCCCCACCTGCCACGAGTTCTTTAAACAAAAAGGCAAAACCTTGATATTATCACAGGTGTTGCGGACAATTGACTTTTAGCCGACATTGGATGACTTCAGGAGGCTAAAACGCAGTACAGGGCTCCCAGAAAATTGCGTTCATCAACCCACTTCCTTCCTTTCACCTAATTCCCCTTTTCGAAGCCTATTTTCATTTCAGCAGAGATTAAAACAAATGTCCTCCCTCACACCTCCACAATATCTATTAATTGATTTATTTTGTCTTTTTTTAATAAGTGAGTTCTCTTCCTCCTGTATTTCCCTTCACCTCTTCTTCTTTCTCATGAACACCTTAATATTCTTTGGAAGCTTGAATTACAATTCAATGGTCCTTGTGGGATTGTTACCTTCGAATAGGTTTTCATCTTCTGAATAATAATAATAATAATAATAATAATAAAAATTGCAATGCGCAACTGGAATACAATACTTACAAGCTCTGGAATAAGACTAGCAGAGGTTAATATCAGGAGAGGGATCTTCCAGGGAGGGACTCACTGTCCCCACTACTCTTCGTAGTATAGCCATGATTCCATGACAAAAGTACTACAGAAGATGGATGCCGGGTACCAACTCAAGAAAAAGCAAGGCAGAATTAACCATCTGATGTTCATGGACGACATCAAGCTGTATGGTAAGAGCATCAAGGAAATAGATACCCTAATCCAGACTGTAAGGATTGTATCTGGGGACATGAGGATGGAGTTTGGAATAGAAAAATGCGCCTTAGTCAACATACAAAAAGGCAAAAAGTAACGAGAACTGAAGGGATAAAGCTACCAGATGGGAGCAACATCAAACACATAGATGAAACAGGATACAAAATACCTGGAATAATGGAAGGAGGGGATATAAAACACCAAGAGATGAAGGACACGATCAGGAAAGAATATATGCAGAGACTCAAGGTGATACTCAAGTCAAAACTCAACGCCGGAAATATGATAAAAGCCATAAACACATGGGCAGTGCCAGTAATCAGATACAGCGCAGGAATAGTCGAATGGACGAAGGCAGAACTCCGCAGCATAGATCAGAAAACCAGGAAAGGACCATATGACAATACACAAAGCACTACACCCAAGAGCAAATACAGACAGACTATACATAACACGAAAGGAAGGAGGGAGAGACTACTAAGTATAGAGGACTGCGTCAACATTGAGAACAGAGCACTGGGGCAATATCTGAAAACCAGTGAAGACGAGTGGCTAAAGAGTGCATGGGAAGAAGGACTAATAAAAGTAGACGAAGACCCAGAAATATACAGAGACAGGAGAATGACAAACAGAACAGAGGACTGGCACAACAAACCAATGCACGGACAATACATGAGACAGACTAAAGAACTAGCCAGCGATGACACATGGCAATGGCTACAGAGGGGAGAGCTAAAGAAGGAAACTGAAGGAATGGATAACAAGCGGCCCCCACAAGATCAGGCCCTAAGAACCAGATATGTTCAAAGAACGATAGACGGAAATAACATCTCTCCATATGTAGGAAGTGCAATACGAAAAATGAAACCATAAACCACATAGCAAGCGAATGTCCGGCACTTGCACAGAACCAGTACAAAAAGAGGCATGATTCGGTGGCAAAAGCCCTCCACTGGAGCCTGTGCAAGAAACATCAGCTACCTTGCAGTAATAAGTAGTACGAGCACCAACCTGAGGGAGTGATAGAAAACGATCAGGCAAAGATCCTCTGGGACTATGGTATCAGAACGGATAGGGTGATACGTGCAAACAGAACCAGAGTGACGTTGATTGACAAAGTCAAGAAGAAAGTATCACTCATTGATGTCGCAATACCATGGGACACCAGAGTTGAAGAGAAAGAGGGAAAAAAAAAAAAATAGATAAGTATCAAGATCTGAAAATAGCAATAAGAAGGATATGGGATATGCCAGTGAAATCGTACCCGATAATCATAGGAGCACTAGGCACGATCCCAAGATCCCTGAAAAGGAATCTAGAAAAACTAGAGGCTGAAGTAGCTCCAGGACTCATGCAGAAGAGTGTGATCCTAGAAACGGCACACATAGTAAGAAAAGTGATGGACCCTCCTAAGGAGGCAGGATGCAACCCGGAACCCCACACTATAAATACCACCCAGTCGAATTGGAGGACTGTGATAGAGCACAAAAAAAAAAAAAAAAAAAAAAAAAAAAAAATAATAATAATAATAATTCTTTCATTTTTCAGCTTCTAAGATATCCTTGTTCATACGATGGCAATTTCCAGACGTAAACTTCCTACAGCTCTGAGCACCTTTTCTTCTGATGTGTCCATTTGGTTTTCCAAGACCTTCGAACAATTGGCAGACTTTACTGATTCACTTACGCTCTTCTGTGAATGATATTGAAAAGGCTTGTAGAAACCATCACTGAAATGAGGAAATTCCTCGCCGTTTCCTCATATTCAGCTTGAGACAGTAACTGTCTGAACACCAGGTGCGTACTCATCTTTCCTTTTTTTTCGTATTCCAGACTGTAGGTCAGTCAGTCATGTAGTGGTCTCTAAGGACATTGCTTGAAGACAATAACGGTTAAAGATTCATAGAGTTTATATACATCGTGAATTGAGGTTCTTTGAAGAAATTCTGAAACACTTTCAAAAATCTCTGAGAATAAATAAGTGCCTGCTTCGATGACGACAAGCAGTGTCAGGTTGTATGAGATACGAATACCTTCACGAAAAAAATGTGCCCATACTGCTCATTCTGATATATATATATATATTAATATATATATATCATTATATTATATTATTATATATATATATATATATATATATATATATATATAATATATATGACAAGTAAATCAATATTAGTCATGCACAACATCTATGTGAACATCGTTAGAATTCCCGACAGAAGCCAAGTGTTTCAACGCCTACGCTGGTTAGCCAGACATTACAGCTTACCGGGGGAGCACAACCGCGCCTCCCCCCCCTCACCCCTCCCCCCACCCGACTCCACCAACCCCTTTAACCTTTCCCCCTCCGACAGCCAATCAAATATCGTTTATCATTAGTATGTTCATTATCATTATTATTCACTAACCCCCTTCAAGCACAGACACCCAATCAAAAATCGCTCATTATTATTATTATTATTATTATTATTATTATTTTATTATTATTATTATTATTATTTCAAAACGCTCGCATATTCTAGGAAGTCAAGAACCGTCCATTCCGGTTTGAGGGAGATTCTCTTTGTATGATGTGGTTTCTGTCTCTTATTGATTTGTTTTGTTTCTGTCTGTATTCTTTTTTTTTTTTTTCCATCATTAATTGAGTGGCTTTTTTATACAGCGCCATTGAACCCCAGGTGGTTCGGGAAAGGGCGCTGTTATCCGCCAGGCCTCCGTGGGATCTTCCATGAACATCACCTCCTCCCTCCTTCTGCTTTCTTTCCACTCACTCATGGCGCTGCTGTTCATTCATTCATTCATTCATTCATTCATTCATTCAGAAGGAAGAATTTCTTGTCGAGTGTCAGCGACACCGTTCCCGAATATATATTTGTCCTCTTCTGTTCGTATTAATAACTGGCGCTGCGCTGTCAGGGCCTTGGGACTTGGGTTCCAGGTTCTTTTGTGACCTACCCATGGGATTAATTGCCAACGCCCTGGACTTTTACTTGAAAGACCGGGGTTCGTTCCCGTTGTGGGGGATAAATCCATGTAAGTGCATATATACATACAAATAATTATATATATTATTCCTATATTACTATATAGTAATATATTATCAATATTATTCTGTATATAAATATTATATACATGTGGTGTGTGCATGTGTACATGAAGATCCATGTTTGTGTGTGTTTTCATACATTAGTAGGGTTTTACAATACGTTCACAAAACAACCTCCTCACCTGTGTCCCATTCCCTCCTCAGGTAAATAAAAAAATACAGAAAATAGTTTTTGTGCCTTTTATTTATCTAAAGCTATATCAGGGAACAAAGTCAATATTTTTTCTTTCCAAATTTGCAACAAAAAAAATTTTTTTTCTCCTACAAACGAACGTTTGTAAAAAAAAATTAATATAAAAAATAGGAATTATTTTCAAGGTATTATAAATAAACAAAATAAATCAAGAATGGTTTTTCGAGAGGTCCTCAACCTCGGTCTTGGGTAGGACTTGATGCTGAAGTGCTGTTAGGATGGGCTGCCGGATAGATCCTTCATCCTCATCAGAAATCAGAGGCGACGAAGCTTGTGTAACAAATTTGTTTGTATTTTTGCATTTTATATATACCTTGAAAAAAGAAAAGAAAAAAAGCCAAGTAGAATGACACAACTAACAATGAAAACAATCAATATAAATGTAAAGCACCCCTCTGTCTGTCTGTCTGAGCTTCCCGATGAGCGATAAAAGCGTCAACCGAGTTCTCTCTCTCTCTCTCTCTCTCTCTCTCTCTCTCTCTCTCTCTCTCTCTCTCTTATTATTCTCTGAAAATGTAATAATTTCCAGTGATATGATTGTAGACCTGAATGTAAATAGATTGGTTAGAATGCCAAGAATTGCAATAAAGATGATGATCATCCACAAATACTCATATAAACAACATTGATATATATTTCACACAAAGGTAACACCACATTGCAGGCGGAGGTGGGCGGTCTCACAGACCCAAACGCTCTTCTACTGACGAAATAGAGAATAGAGACCTTGAAGTAACTCCCTCACCCCCAACATGGACACACAAAGTTACGAAGGTACTGGGAAGACCGACCAGGTCTCCAAGGCATTTAGAAGTTACTGAACAAGAAGTTTTACTTTTTAGGTGGGGAGGGGGGGCGGTTTCTCGGACCCTGGTGTACCTGAGCCGGGTTATTTAATGAAACAATCGCAAGCTTTCCCGAAATATTGAGGTCAATTTAACCTTCGCACTTTGTGCTGCGTCTCATTCGCTTCGGTAAGAGGCAAAGCCCAAATCGCATGGCAGACAGTCGTTATAATAACTCCCCCCTCCCCCTTCCCCCACAAAACTCCCTTCCGATCTAATCCCCGAATAATCACCATCTGTGGTTTCCTTCCTATATTGCGACGCAGACTTCAGGTCCAACGATGGAGAATATGCTGCGAAGAAGAACAATGGCACTATATCAGTGTTCCTGAAAGAAGACCTTTGAATCATCATGGAACTCTGTGTGAATAATGGATGATGCAGTTCCCAGCGGTGGAGGAGGAGGATGGAGGAGGAAGAGAGGAGGAGGAATACAACAAACCTTTCGCGTGACTCAAGTGATTTGTTCTCTGTGAACCGGCTGATATTTCTGACACGAAAAGGATTATTATTATTATTTTTAATATTATTATTATTATTATTATTATTCATTTCTAAAATATTATTCTATTAGAATTATTTCTATTTCTGTTCCCATTTCATTATAATATTATAATTCTTTTTTATCATCAAGATATCTTTTTATATTTAATATTGATTTTATTTTCCTTCATTTTTATCAATTTTGGATTTGTACTTATTTTATTTGTTATTGTTTACTCACTTGATTTCATTCAACATGAAATTATTGGAGAAAAATGTAAACTTAGCCATCGGTAAATTCCTGGAAAAAAATAAATTGATATTATTTCAATTATTTTTATCTTTGGTTCTAATTTATTTCAATTTATATATTTCTATTATTGTTTCCTTCTTCTCCCCATTTGATTTTTTTTCATTAAATTTACTCTATTGACCATCAACTATTTTCTCTAAAAATAGAATTGAAACTCTCTCTCTCTCTCTCTCTCTCTCTCTCTCTCTGTTTCTACCGAATAACACTTCTCGGACAAGAATGACAGACGGTGCATGCAAGCATCGAGTTGCTGATTTGCGAGGAGTTACACCAAAGTATTTCTGCATAGTCGCCTTAAATTCGTATGTAAAATTAAAATCAAAATTCAAATATGGATAATTTTTATGTTGCCTCTATTTACAAAAGTGTCTGTAGATGATTTACTTGACTTTTTGGCGGAAGAATGAGAAGGTTATGATATGCCTTTAACTATAGCAAACCTCATTTAGTCTCATAAGGTTATGTATCAAAGACAGTCAATTTTGTTTTAATGGTGGATTTTTGTGTACAAAAATTTGGCATGGCTATATGTAATCCCTTATCTCCTGTATTTAGCCAGTTCACGAAAATCTCCAGGAATTTCTGATTAAGCTCAATAATTTAGTCATTTCTTTAACATTTATTGTGGAATGAAGAAAGAAATTGTAATTTGAATTTTCTCGATGTAACAGCTCATAAAAATGATAGAAATTTCACCTTTCAGTCGTTCGAAATTCAACTGACATTGCCTCTTGCCTCTTTTGTTCATTATTATTCCAGTCACCATCAAAATGTTAAATTCTTTCTTTTTTTCTGATATGTTCTCAAGGGCTTTGTACATCTGTAGCCCGCAGTTTATTGACGCTGAGATTAAAACTGTTTATGATACTGCCTTGAAACTTAAATACCTAAGGACTTGTGTAGATGTGTCATGGAAAAGAGCTAGTAATATTAATGTTAAGAGTTTAGTAATAAACAATTCTCCTAAAGATGTTCCCGGCCGCATCTATGAAATTTCTTGTAAAAAGTGTGATAAAATATGTTACGGACAAACTGGAAAATCACTTTCACAACGAATCCAACAGCACCAACATTCTGTGAGAACTGGCCAAATAACGAAGGCATTATTCGTACATATGAGAGATGTAGATCCTCCTATTAACTGGAGTCAACCAAGATCCTTAGTCTCGTGTAGCGACACAGTTCCAGGGAATATCATTGAATCTTGTTTGATCAAGTCAGATAATGGAAGTGTTCTAAATTTAAGTCTCAGCTTGTTTAAACTAGATGCCTTCATAATTAAAAAAGTAGTAGATAAATAGAAGTGAGCAACAAAATTGAGAAAAGGAGTTTTATCCATGTTTTAGGACTTTGTATGGCTAAGCTTCAGTATCTCTTACGGTTAAATCTATGTTCTTGATTTGCGACCGTGTGATCTCGGATCATCCTGGATTATCTCTGATTTTTTTGCCCTTTTGACAATTAACCATCTGGTATTCTTGATCTTTTTCTTACCTTGTAGCCTTCTTTCCAACTTTGTCATTTATTCCTCGACAATGTCTGAAAGCGTTGGTGTCGACTTTCTGACTATCATTTTTCCTGTGTTATTCACTTATAATTATATATATATATATATATATATATATATATATATATATATATATATATATATACTATATATATATATATATATATCGTAGGTCCCGGTCCTTGGCCTTTGGCCTCTGTTCTGTATTCGATTCCAAGGGGCTGCTGGAATTCAATGGGTTCAATTTCTGACAGTTTTCATTACGACCTTGAAATTATTTATTCCAGCCAGAATGCCTGTGACTCTACGAGAAATGAGAAACTGGCCTTTCCAGCAGCCCCGAATACAGAACAGAGGCCAAAGGCCAAGGAACGGGACCTACGATGAGGTCATTCAGCACTGAAACGGAAATAATGGAAATAAGTTTTCAACGATCCCTTTTGGGCACTCAGTTGAAATGAAAGAATCCCACAAAAGCATGGAACGTCTGTTGTCTGCTCTGAACTACCAGGAACATAAATGGTTGGTCTGTATAGATCTTAAAGTTGTTGGACTCATCCTAGGACTTCAAGGTGGTTATACAAAGTATCCATGCTTTCTGTGCTTATGGGATAGCCATGCATATGACCAGCATTATGTTAGAAAAGAGTGACCATCAAGATAAGGATTAAAACCTGGTCACACAACGTTCTGTCCCACCCTCTGGTTGAACTGAGCAAGATATTGCTTCCACCCCTCCACATCCAACTTTGTCTCATGAAGAACTTTGTAAAGGCATTGGACAGGGAAGGCAGAGGATTTGCTTTCCTCCATCAGAAGTTTCAACAAAAAGGCATGGAGAAACTTAAGGCAGGGGTATTTGATGGTCCTCAAATAAGGGAACTCATCAAGGACGTTAGTTTTGATGATGTGCCGAATCCTGCTGAACTCTCTGCCTGCTTGTCCCTTAAGCCAGTCATTGCAAACTTCCTTGGCAACCACAGAAGTTCCCAGTATCAGAAGATGGTTGATGAGTTAATGGAGAATTTCCGCCAACTTGGTGCACACGTCAGTGAGAATACACTTCCTCCGGTCTCGTCTGGACTATTTTCCAGAGAATTATGGAGACTTCAGTGAAGAAAATGGTGAGCGCTTTCACCAAGATATCAGTGTTATGGAGGAATGCTATCAAGGCCGATGGAATGTCAACTTTCTGGCCGACTACTGCTGGTGCCTGAAGAGGGATGTGGAGTCTGCTCAGCACAAACGGAAGTCCCTGAAGAGACCGTTCATGCATGAGTAGCTTCCTTAGTTCATTGTACTCTTCTTGCTATCTATTCAAAATATTTTGAAAGCCTTCTGTGAATAAATCAGTCTAATATTTTCAATATTGTGTTTCATTCACCTACAAATAGATCGGAATTTAGGATATTTTCAGTGTGCTCATATTTCATTAACTTAGTCTTTTTGAGTAAAATGAGCATGATTTTTGGATTCAGTTATAAGAAAGCTGGCCTAAAATCAGGTATTATATGTTAGACCTTGAAAACAGCGCAGGCCAGTGTTATAATTATAAACCCACGCAAGTTGGCTTACACATATTGTAATATTCACATCTGCTGCTACGTCATTTGTGCCAGGGTTATGCTTTGACTCTGACGGCCAGCCAGCCCTTGCCGCAGAGAGGCCACAAACGCCAGCAGTCACAGGCAAACCATCATCAGGAAGAGTGGATTCATCGCAGCAGCTCCGAAGAACAAGTCAGATCAGTCGTTCTACTTCGCCTTCTTCTTCCCTCTAACAATGAAGACTTGCGGCATTTTTCTGGTCATAGCATCCCTGCTAGTTTCCGGCTGTGTCTGTCAGGTAAATATTTCATGACTGTCTGTCAGTTGTTGTGAAGAGCTTCTCTCATATGCTGTTCACTTATGTTGCTAGACATCGAATAAGAGGTGATTTCAAACATTGTCAGTTTAAAAGCTGTTGACATCTCTTCCATAATGGGCCAAAGAATCAAAGAATGAGACTTTTGTGAGAAAATCTTTAGCTTAAAAGCAATGGTTTCAAGATTTCGACAGAGAGAGAGAGAGAGAGAGAGAGAGAGAGAGAGAGAGAGAGTTTACCTTTCATGTTTCTCCCCGTCAAAGTTAAAATGAGTCGATGGTAAAAAGGGAAAAACAAAATAAGTTGTTGAAGAATCATTTGTTCATCAATTCAGTTCCCTTCATCGACATATTCTAACTTATACTGGGAGAAACATGAAAAGTAAATTTCCTCTGCTTTAGATTTCAAAGACAAGAATAAATTATAGTGGATAGATTAATATATATATATATATATATATATATATATATATATAATATATATATATATATATATATATATATTCTTCTCTCTCTCTCTCTCTCTCTCTCTGTCGAAATCTCGAAAGCGTTTCTTTTAAGTTGAAAAAAAAAATTTGTTTCCAAAAAGCTTTAATCTTTGACCCATTATGAAAGAACTGTCAATATGTTTGACATTTGTTCAGTTTGAAAATATCGTGGGATATAATTCGGGTTTTTTATGAAACGATGCTCTCGGCACATTTCTTAGCTAAGATTCTGAACAGAAGCTTTGGAAATGTAATTTGGCACTGAAAAGGGTTTCTTCGACACCACATTCTCATCACATTATCATGTTAGTGTCTTGATATGATGTATAAATGAGGGTTACTCTTTCACTGGAACAAAAAGTCAGAGCTTTCACCTCTTCTTCTTCTTCTTCTTCTTCTTCTTCTTCTTCTTCTTCTTCTTCTAAGCTTAGATCCGTTTCTATACGGATGAACCTCTTCCTTCTTCTACCTCTGTGATGTGATTCTGCTTCATAAAGACCCTTTCTCTCTCTCTCTCTCTCTCTCTGAAGTCCTCGTCCCTCACAGTCTCTCTTCCGTCTCTTTCTTGGTCTTCCTCCTCCTCGCCTTGTTCTTGTTCTCCTTCTAGCCTGCTCTTCCATCCCCTTAGGATCTGTGCCTCCATCCAATATGGTCTTCCACCCGTCTCTGTTAATTAAAGGTGGCCGCACCATCTCAGTCTTCCCTCCCTCCCTCCCTCCCTCCCTCCCTCCCGCACTTACTTCGATATTTCACCACCTTCGTTGAGCCTCTGATGATCTCCTCGTTCCTAATCCTATCATCATCTTCTATCATTCCTTACGCCAGACAATTATTCGAAAACAATTGTTCAAAAACATTTTTTCGAAAACAGTTTTTTGAAAATTAATTGTTCGATTCTACAGTTGTTCGGATCAACAATTGTTCGAAAATAGTTTTTTTATAAAGACTAATTTTTTTAATGAGTATAAAAATAATTTATTTCTTTTTTTACTTATTTGCTCCTTACACATTTCATTAGTTTATTTCCTCCTTCATGTAATTTCATTTTATTTATTTCTTATTTTTCTATCTATAGGTCTATCTATTCGAAATGCTACTGTTCGAAAATATTTATTTTATAAATATTTTCATTTTGTTTTTGTTAAGAGAATAAAAAAAATAATATTAAAGGATATATAAAAATAAAATTGACATGATTTCATTTCTGAGTAATACACGATAAAAAATAAGTTTTAATAAAAAAAAAATATCTGTAAGTTTACAAACTAAAAAGATATGAAATGGCAGGTAAATAATCGATCGCATTCTGATACTCGAAGAATTTATCAGTAAGCGACTTGAAGCGTTCTGCAGACATCCGACATTTCTTTTTCCTTGTGTTACACTCGATAATATCCACAAAGCTCTTCCTGCCTCACTCGACGAATTGTTCGTTTTATGCTGCAGGTTTGCGGTAGAGCGGCTGCAACACAACGACTTAATTCTGAAGATGTGTTTGACGTGATATAATGAGGAGAATCTCTGGTTCTTTTGCGTCACTCTTCACTTTATCTAAAAACTTCCGTACTTCAACATTTGTCGAATTTCATGAGTGATTATGTTCACCGTTAGTAGAAGTGATCGTGCCATCAATTGTTATAGTGCGCCTTTTGGACTTTTCCGCAAAGCATTGGCATCTCCAGTAGATCTTGGACTTTACTTGCTTGTCCTTCACACATATGAATCCGTCCATCAGTAGCATGTCTCTTCCTTTCTCGCTCTGAATAAATTCAGCCATATCTTTTTTGCAAAGGGTGTATTCTCCAAACTAAAAAAATCTATTGAGTTTTCCTGGAATACAAGCTTTGAGAATCGACAAAGTATTCACTAATAATTAGAGTATTATTGAACAACTGTTTTCGAAGAATTGCTCGTAAAATGTTGGTTCGAACAATTATTAAGTCGAACAATTGGTTTTCGAACAACTGTTTTCTAATAATAGTCCGGATACGATCCTTCTTCTTCTTCTCCTTCTTCTTCTTCTTCTTCTTCTTCTTCTTCTTCACATTCTCCTCTCTGCTACGTCCAGTTTCTTCTCCTCTGTTTTGTCAGTTTCATTTCGATTCTTTATTACCCTAATACTATTTTTTCCATACTCTTTTCATAAGCAACATCTCTTGTTTCTGCATTTAACTTGAGATAATAACTGTCTGAATGCCAGGTGACGCCCATTTTTATCATTTAATTTTTTCATTTTTTATTTCAGGGCACAAGTAAGTAAATCCCGTGCCCAATGGAGGACATCACTACAACTCGAAGAAGACAAAACTGTGAGTGAAAGAAATCCTGTAAACATTTCAGCCTTTTTCCGGTCTCCTGAAAACAAGGAATATATATATATATATATATATATATATATATATATATATATATATATATATATATATATATATAATATATATACCCCCCATACATAACACAAAACTACACAAATGACCTGTTGGTAGCAGGCACCCTCTCCTGCAAACATTGTCAACTAGGCTAATAAGCTCACATAAATAAAAAAATATGCTGTTTATTACCCAAAGCAGATGAACATAAATGGAACAAAATGATTAATAAGTCATGTTTAAAAAACCCCAAGTCTGCCCCACAAAGAACTGTAAATTATCATTCCACTCTCCTGGATTAGACTAATTAATCTCTCCAAAGTCTCAAATTGTCAACTGCTACATTTCAATAGTCAGGCTTAGAGAATCCCATTTCTAGAACAGTGATATGGGACCCATCTGTAACAAGAGATATATTCATTATATTCCCTACTATACAATGTTAAATAAATATTTGTATACACTTCACACTTCTCTCTTTTCAAAGGCAACTGTTTCTAAGTCATTTAAATATGTGCCATACCTTTTTGAGATGGGTTTTGCCTCAACACCTGGTGTCCTCTAGACCGTCTTTCTTCCTTAAGTGCCTTGAATGGCCGGACCTGTTATGCACGTACAAATGAATGTACATATCTACCACAGTCCAAGATCGCCCGTGGCAACAGCCAGAGCAGTCACCAATAATGTACACACATCAAATTCCTTCGTCCAAGGAAGGCTATTTCTAGGCGCGCCCTGTCTCCAAGCCCGGGAAGCTGATACATCATGTAATTCACTAACACATCAATTCATACCTATAAGATGGCTCAGCCACCTATGTCCTTTGTGCACTCCTGTCACACACCACATCAGCAACTAATGCACAATGTATCAATTTGCCACATGATTTAGGGCTACCTCTGTTGCTGGAGCCCTTGCGCCTCGCCGGTTGCACAGAAGTCTAAGAACTCCTAGCGCACAAATTGTGATCAGTATGACAGCGAGCATGACCACAATTACTGGAATTGTGTAACATTCATTGAAGAAAAACTCATCCTCATCACTACCCTCCAACGGCGGGACTGTAACAGTCTCCACTGTAGGCAGAATTCAAACCACCTCATGGTTTCCATGTAAGTGTTTCGTAAACACTTTTGTAGACGAGTTGTAGACACTCTGACTAGGCACCATAAGCCAATCCGAGGGAACACGGCAGGAACCATCAAACAACTGGGATCCCTGTAGAACGAGCGAGTTGTTGTCCCCGCTGCATATAGTAGAAATCTTGCATCTGGTGCAGTAGACCGCTGTCGTTGTCTCTGTCAATATTACTTGATATGGATCAGGGAATTCTCTAAAGTCACAGTGAGTCTGTAAATCCTCGTGAACTAAGTCTAGTTCACAACCTGACAGGTCAATACATCGTAGAGTGAATATCTTACTTTCACACACATATCTGTCATAAACTAACACGCATCCTACTTCATAGTCAACTGCCGGGGACTGGAATTCTTCACCTAATATATACATAATCTCTACCCTTGTCCAAACCACTACCGACCCCTTGAAAGTACTAGGAAATGGTCTAATTATATAGCTATGAAACGGTTTTATATCACTAACTGGTATGTCAACAAGTAACCTGTTATCTGATAACTGTACCTTTATAATCCCATAGTATCTATAAAGTAAATCTCCGGTAAAAATAATATTTGATCCTCATTCATACGCAGCGTCTTTTAAGGTTGACTCCAAAGTTCCCAATGGCAACATTTCCCTTGAAATTTTCCCTCGTGAAGCTGCTACAACTGCTTCTACTTGGCTTTTAATCTCATTAAACAAAGACTCTGTTTCTCTTTCAACATTCAATAGTGTAGTGTGTATAGTGAAAAACGTAATGGTGACATCTAGGTCTTCTCGGATCCCTTTTACTGTCGCATGTGATGTTACTTGATTTCCTCAACTCATTAACCGTTTTCTAATTTTCATTCCTCCATCTTAGAGAATTCAGAGCTTTACCATGTTCGGCCAGCTCTGCCTCTAATACCCCAACCTTCACCAAACTTGTTATTGCTACTCCAGCTATGGCTGCTATAGCTATACCCCCGGCCGCCAGCACTGCCCTTTTCTGTCTCCTAGACGGGTCCCTCCCCCCAGCTGGCTTTATCTCTGGGACCCAAGTGAGTGTTTCTGCAATCTTGCCTTGTACCCTGTTTGCAGTTATTTTTATTTCTGCTAAAAGATGTCCCAGTGATTCGGACAAATTTCTTGTAGTCTCAACTTCGTTTAACTTGTTTACCAGTCCTTCAACTTTGCTACACGATTCTTTGAGTTCCAATCTGGCTGAACCCAGGCTCTCGAACTCAATGCTTATTGTTACTTTGTCAGATGACAACCATACTAGGTGGTCTTCCTCAATAAGCACTCCAGGACCCAGACATACTTTCATCTTTGCGAGGGCCACCAACCCCAGGGTGATGATTAAACAGTTAATCATATGCATTCACTAAACACTTACTCACTAAACCCTAAAAATTCACTTAACACTTACTCCTTAAACATTAACAATAAAATAGAATTCACAACCGCACTAATCCCCAGTTCAATTTGCAGGTTACAAGACCTTTAAAAATGGCCACAAGGCTTTGCAGCGGCGGCCTGGTGGAGGACCACCGAACTATTTAATACTGTATAGAGATTGCAACTCTAGGTATATACTTATACATATATATACACTATGGTTTCCTCCTTTTACAGCGATTTCTTTGCTGTTTACTTATTTCGCCAACAGTTATAATGTCTCATAATCCCATAGTATCGCTGCTATCAGCAGGATAATAACAATTCTGTTCTGATTGATTACAAAAGAGTCAAACGGCTGAATGTGCCACGAAAAGCGCATGATTGTGAACATATTGTGTCAGAGAGCCAAGTTATAAGGTCCCCTTCCCAGCTGTGTCGCATTTCCATATGTGGGCTACCCTGGAGATTCGGCGATTTTTTCTGACCCACACCGCAACGCCACTGAAGTTATAGTCTACGAGTTAGGGCTCATGTTGCCATGTCCTAAAATCATGCCACTGTTTGTTTATTTCCGATGCCATTATATATCCTGCTGTCATTTTTGTTTGCTTCTTCGTTTGTACTGCAGTCTTATTGCTTCACACGGAAATCATTCAGTCATTCATCACGATCTGCAGCACCTTGTTTGGTACCGTTTTGCATTTTTTGTGGCGAAAAGAAGGTGACAGTGCTGTCGAAATCAAGGAGAGAGAGAGAGAGAAAGAGAGAGAGAAAGGAGGCGGTTTGAATGAATAAGGAAGTAAAGAAGGATTGACTTAAACGTCTATTAAAACTGGTTGACGCTTGGTTTCGTAATTTCCACTTAATTTTGTAGAACTGTAAGACGAGTTGGGTATAACGAGACCAAAGAAAGAAAAGATGATAGTATACTGTTCAGAAGCTTACTCGGCTCAGCGTTATATGCATATCGACAGAACAACAGTGAAACTCATTACTGAATAGATTCACATTAACTGTGCATCCGATATCTAGGCCAGTCCCTTACGACTCTCCTGATTGTTTGTTGATAAGCCAATCACAGGGCTGGAAACTCTCAGTCTTTCGAGAGAGTTGATATTGGCAGTATGTATGTTCCACCTTTCCTGAGAGATACATCTTTCAGGAGAGGTGAAACATACATCCTGCCTATGTGAACTCTCTCGAGAGACTAAGAGTTTGCAGCCCTGTAATTGGCCTATTAACAGCCAATCAGGAGCTTCGTAAGTAACTGGCCTAGACGTCAAATGCACGGTTGATGTGAATCTACTATAGTGAGCCTTGGAGTATTATTAATAGGATAGAAATCCTTTGATTCGATATTGCAAGGAAGGATTGCATGCAGAAAGCCTTCAAAGGGAAAGAAATGATTCCCAAGACAAGGGCAGACATCCAAATGCAACAGGCCACTTACTGACTGATCGACGCTTTGATCAACAATCAAGTTATATTATCCGTTTGTTTTATAAACTTGATGAAATTTGTGTCCATAACATTTAAACTATGCATAATAATGGTGAATGATTCTCTAAAATTCTACAAGAAAGTCTATAACATATATGTCAGTTAGAGCCTCAGTTCTGTAAACTCCGGGTGAGATTGATCGAGTAAGCCATTAATAATTCCGTGAATAGTGATGATTTAGCAGGCCATAGCAACCACCTGATGAGTAAGCATTAAGGCTGCGAGGTTTTCCGAGGCTTTTGGGAAATACACACAATGCAGGATGTAAGACAACCAATAACTTACTATGATAAAATACTAATCCAGCAAACACGCAAGCGCTCATGAATGAATCAAAGACGATCTTGCCGCATGACATGTCCTTCTTTGGCTGAATGAGATGTATCTTATTCCATCATTGAATGGGAAAGAGGATTCAAACTGACAAAGAACATATAGTTCAAGCACTAGAGCACACCGCACTCGAGCATAGATGATCAATGTAGCATTCGAGCAAAAATGTTGGACAGGACAGGAAACCTAACGAAATCATTTGTCAAGGGAAATAATGAGTAAAAATGAAAAAAATGCAAGAATCATCCATCATCCAAATGAACCAAAGTAGCAAAATCTAGAAGGAGTCAGTCCACATAGATGTTTTTTTGGTAGGAAAAGGGGTTATAATCATGTCACAGGCAACTCGGGGGCTCTTTTTTGCTGATTCAATGGGTTGGGCAGTGAGAAGCTGTACGTCTCTCGGGCTAAGTCAGTGTCAGCCATCTTGGGATTCTTGAACGCCAGTGTTTTAAAACGTGAAGGGGAAAAGTTTAATTTTCGACGTATTAAAGTGTTTCACAAGTGTGGTAAATAGGTCACGCATATTTGCGGTGCATATACGAATTTGGTTTCCAGTCATATGAAGATGTGAGTGTATTTTCAAGCTTTCTTATTTTCTCCTTTTTATCTTTTATTTTTTTTACTTTTGTTGTTTATATTCCTTTTGTTTGTTTGTGGCGAATTTACTTGAGCGCAGTTTTTGGTTGCGAATCACTCCCTGAGAGAGAGAGAGAGAGAGAGAGGAGAGAGAGAGAGAGAGAGAGGCGAGAGTTGGTGTGTGTGAGACGGTCGCCAGGGTGGATTGCTTAGTAAGCGTTTTGCATTTTTTTTCTTTTTCTATCCCCTCCCTATTTTTTGTTGTTGTTGCTTTCATGGGATGATATGCTGGGCGTGGGGTGCGTTTGCCTTTTGTTATCCATTATTGGGGGAAAATTTGTATTAATTTTTCTGGAAAGGGTTTTGTGTATATAAATACATTGATGTTATTGAGATTGGGGAATCTTATAGAACAAAAGAGCTTTCGGAAACAGAGAAAGATGGTGGATACTAAGAGTACCACAACGCTACTACATCACGTAACGAACATGAGTGCGGGCCTGAGTCCTTTCAGAGGGATGGTAGATGGCGTTCTGTCCAAATTTTTATTGAAGGGGTGAATAATTATTTAGCTGGAAAGAATGTATCAGACGATATAGAGGCATTTAGAGAGGCGAAAGCTTTGCTAGATTTCAATAGGGGAGATCTCTCCCATCATTGCAGGAGTTCCCAATTTACAAAATGTCGTACCTGGACGGATTTGCAAGCATTTTTGAAAACAGCCTAAGGCTCAAAGGAACACGGAGATATGGTGAGGGACCTTCATGGTCTTTATAAACTACGGAAGGGCACTAATAGCCTCGTAGAACATAGTTCAAAACTTTTTGATGCAGTGGCGGATTGGGTAGGAAAATTGAAAACATCTAAATGGGTTACAGGGAGTAATGCCTCTCTTGATAACATTCTTAAACTGATCTATTTTTCCCTGCTCTTGCACGATGTACCGGATGAGATAGTGAATACCTTTGATGAAAAGATTGAACCTATTTCAGACGAAGAATTACTTTATGCCCAAATTGAGAAACATATTTCTAAATGTCCCACTGTAGATAGCACAATTTTTAATGGGACAGGCCCGAGGGATAGAGTGCAAAGAGACACAGAACTCCTCCCCGTCTGTGTGCAAAAGTTGAATATAAAAAAAGATCAATCGATCAAAAGCAACAGCAGTTGCGCTGTTTCAACTGCAATAAACCATGGCATCCAAAGAAATTGTGTAGGGTTAAATATTGTGGAATGTGTAAGAGTACCAATCATTATTGGCAGTCTTGTCCGTCTCAGATACGGAGAGATGCGAGGCCTACACCTCAAGGTTCTGGTAATTATAATGTGAGAACTTCCCAGGCAGGCAAACCAGAGGGCAAAGAGATCGGCGAAATTTTTGGAAGCCCGATCAACAAAAAGGGTACAGGTGATTGGTACGTGCCATTGTGGTCTCGTGGGGGACGGCCCAGAGCCCAGGCCTATA